>NC_133497.1:4030878-4078721 GCF_025370935.1 Choristoneura fumiferana | reverse complement strand
AAAATAGAATAAAATTTATTTACCGCAAAGTTTCAGTGATAAATATCCTAAGCAACTTAAAAACAATAAACGATATATTTCTAATTTATAACTGAAAATTGAGTCTGACACGTATTGAACCTCTCGAAATAATAACCCAAGCCTGACTTTCAACAGTAGTCTTCTGGCTGATGATCATGATGACATTGACCTACATGCTTTTGTTGCAGTGCGTGCCATGGTATCTGTCAGTGGATATGCAGTTGCACATCATCTCCCCACTGGTGTTATTCTGGGTGCTGGTCAGCCGCCGCGACGCGTGGCCGCTCTTGCCGCCGGTCTGCTCGTTCCCTAACCGCAACTCTAGCCTTTTGCTACTTCGTCATCTACAATGTTTCTATTTCGCCGACTGTGCAATGGTAAACTTATCGATGATCATTCAAAGTCAAAGTCGAAGTCAAAGTCAAAATATCTTTATTCAATTTAGGCTAAAAGCAATTATGAATGACAAAAAAAAATCTACTAGAGAAACCCGGCAAGAAACTCAATCCATTGATAATGATAACTTCTCCCTGGATCCGAGACGTGGTGCTCTACTTTAATAAGCTTTATAAATAGGCTCAGAGTTGCTCAACGAGCTCAGTGAGCAGCTCTGACCCTATTGGTTATGGAGAGCGCTACGCTGGGAAATTCTCTACGGGATCGAATCAGAAATAAGGAGATACGTAGAAGATCGAGCGTCACCGACATAGCCAAGCGAATTAGCTCGTTGAAGTGGCAATGGACAGGCCATATAATCACGGAGAACAGATCAGTTGGTTGGACATTGGGGTTGGGAAGTTCTCAAATGGAGACCGCGGATCGGCAAGCGCAGATTAGGACGTCCACAGTGGACGCAGGTCACTTACCCGAAGCAAGTGGAGGTCTATGGGGAAGCCTATGTGTGGATATCATACGGCTGATAGGGTGATGATGGTGATGATCGTATTTCTTGTAGATTCATGAGCAAAATGGTATTGCAGTGGGCAAGTCATTAAACCATAAAGTGATACCAGCTGCAGCAGACTGACTCTTGAGCTATTCATGAGTGAAGACCATGTATCGGCAAATGTAATGTAATGTTGGTCGCCTTGCAGCTTGGGGCTACTTGGGGCGTTTATATCCGGATAAGGATTTTATGATGTGCCATAGGAGAGGTCTATATGTTAGGCATCAAATTGAAAGAGACGGACGATGATGATGATACCATTAAATTCTTCGCTGATGTGTACGAGTATGTAGTTTTCCTCTCGGTATTAAGTTCATGGTAAATTTGAAATGTAATGGCGCACGTAAGAGCCCGGGCTCGAATCCACGGCCCTCTGCTTGCAAGGCATAGGTGTAACCACTAAGCTACCATGACTCTTTTGGATTTACTGTATAAATATTGTATTTTTAGGGCAGCAACGGGAAATGTTCAAGAGTACATGCTATATTATAACCTTAATACTTTGGTGCGATCGCCACCCTTCTTCATCGGCATGTTGTTTGGTTACATCTTGCATGTCTTCAGAGGACAGAAGATTGAATTGCCACAGGTAAGCCAAGCTTGCCACATCCCTCAACAACAGATCCTCGTTTGGAAAAGAGGTTTTGGAATAGTCATTGTCTGTATTCTGGTTGGAAGAGAAAGACGCTGATATTTTTAAAATATCGCTACGATTATTAACTAATTTATTACATTTTTTTAAGATGTGCTTTCTAAAAGGGCATAACTCTAAAACTAAAACACAATTGACTTTTGTCTAGTCTCTATTAAAAAAAAAGATCACGTAAATCTGACGTAGAAGTTGTCAAAATTAGGAGAGCTCCTTTTTCTGGTGAAAAAGGCAAAGGAATCATATCTATTCTGTGGTAGTTTGGCAAATTTAGCTATATTTTTAATTTTTTTGTATTTTTTTAAATATGGAGAAATAAATGATAATAAATATTTTCCCATGTTCAGGAGGCAAAACGCTTTCGATTCCAGTAGTAATTTACAGGTGTTCAAAAAATTAAATCTTGTCAATTAAGGGAATAGTGGGTGCAATATACAGGTGGCTAGTGGCCGTTCACTATGGCGTCCTGAGGGAAGAGCATTGTTTAACAATGGATGTGTTCTTGTTGATGACGAAAGGGAAAACGAAAGCATTCTTTGGTTTTCATCTCCATGTTTTTCCTGAGAGCGTAGAGGCCGTTTATGCGCCAATATTTGACACTACAAAACGTGCATAAATATCTGATGCAACTACTAGGTCTTTAGGACGTGTGAGATATTTTTATGCACGCTTTGTTGTGTAAGATTTTAATGCTTGTGAATGTACGAGTACAACTGAAAAACTTTTTACAAGAGTGTTCAGTGGAACTTGTATTCCTGGTTGAAATGTTTCTGAATTAACACTTTAACTGTCCCTCGCTGTCGCCACTGTCATGGGTCGATATGTCCGTGCATTACAGATAATGCACAAAATACGTACGGAATCATCCATTTCTGACGTCACGTAGAACGTGGAGGGAGAGCTAGTTTGACGGTGCATTACATGTAATGCACGGACAGTTAAAGTGTTAATTTTGGTATGCCTTTTTAGGGTTCCGTGGCCATATCTGTCTGTCTGTCCGTCCGCGGCTTTTCTCAGGGATTTTCAATGCTAGAAAGCTGTAATTTTGCACGAATATACTTATATGCAAACTATGCCGACAAAATGATACTTACAATAAAAAAAATTAAAAACATTTGTTGTTGCTAAAACGAATTTTCCATTCAGTGATTTGTTTGCAAAAATATTCAATTTATAGTGCAAATTCTCATTAAAATAGAGCGGGGGGACCTCCAAAATCTAAGCGGTGGGTGAAAAATTTGAAAAAATTCAGGAGTAATTTTATCAAAATTACAAGAAAAACTATAACGGTTAAGCTTTCTTGAGAATGATTAGTAGTTTAAGAGTAAATAGCAGCCTAAGGTATAAAATATACCTAAACTTGGAATATTCCGTACAAAATACGAAATCCTCATAAAAATATTATTTATTCTTTTGTAATGGCTACGGAACCCTATTTCGGGCGTGTCCG
This sequence comes from Choristoneura fumiferana, assembly GCF_025370935.1. Lineage (NCBI taxonomy): Eukaryota > Metazoa > Arthropoda > Insecta > Lepidoptera > Tortricidae > Choristoneura > Choristoneura fumiferana. The sequence continues at coordinate 4,075,655 of NC_133497.1, read as the reverse complement.
ACACGCTCTTGGCCGGTTTTTTTCTTTAATCATGACTTTATTTTTCAGTGGATAATACTTTTATGCCACGCTCTGTCATTTGCCACATTTTTCTACGTCGTCTACATCGTGCATCCGTGCATGCAAGCGGACTGGGACAACCATTTCGCTGACAGCATGAACAACTCCTTCAGACGGCCCGGCTGGTCGCTGGCTCTCTGCTGGATGATATTAGCTTGTGTTCACGGTTACGGAGGTAATTAAATGCTATAGCTTTCACAAATTGTTAAAAACACATGGAAATAAAGCACTATACACACCAACACTGCCACTTTCATCTTGGATATATATAGGACATACCGTAAAATGCTAAACTTTCCCTCTGGCCCCAAACATTGCCTGATTCGATTTAGAGTCGATAACTTAGCACCTTTAGATTTTAAAACATTTAATCCCCGTAATAAATTAAAGTAACAATAAAAGTTTTAACTAAACCCTAAAGTTTTTTAAACCTATAAGAGTGCAAAGTTATCGACTCTAAATCAACTCGGGCAATGTTTGAAGCAGTTCGGTAGTGTTGGTAAAGCCGATCAATGATTAGTACTAATCGTTGATCGAAGTGTAAATACTCAATTCCTTGAAGTCTTCATTTCTGAGACTAGGCTCAGTTTTTAGACTCTAGTCTTTTAATCAGAGCTCGATTTCTTTTAAATTTGGGGAGACTTGAGTTCCATAGTATTCTTTACCGTTCACCATGCTACCAGACGTTAGACTACTTTTCTTTGCTCTGAGGTTGAACTCTGGTTGAGCTCGAAACCGTCAGCGTAGTGTGGGGGTAGTGATAGTTGGTTTGGGTGAGTGTATGTGTTCTTACAGTGTGGATGTGGAAAAGCTGCAATAAAGTGTGTTCACTTTGTTGCATTGACGTGGCGTTTTTTTTTACATCGACTAAAGGGAGGAGGGTGGAAGGGGGGAGGGGAGTTGGGCCTTCGGATCTCCCACTCAACATACGAAAACACAGTACAAGTCAACGCACGTAAAAAGAGCTCTGGGTGGCTAGTGGAGGGGATACGTTTGCGCATCTTTCAACTAACAAGCTAATGGCGTGACGGCCGCGCGCGCGTTCCCTCCCGCGTCCCCACTGCTCCGCCGCCAATTTGGTCCGTATTTAGCTCACTGCGCAGGTATATCGCCAGGAGATTATTGACGTGCGTTGATTTCTAGCAAAACTACTATTTCACGCTGGGGAGTGGTATTAACCCAGTCGAGCGGCCCATTCGTACTGCAGCCAGCAAATGGTTACAGTAAGGCTCTACCACATGAAAAAAGCTATCGTAAGGTCGCGGGTGAGCAAAGTACCTAGTTGTTTATAGTTCATTGATATGGAACTCCGCAAAGTAACGCCTGATTCAATCCTACCTACTTACGATTAGATACTCGTCCTACTAATATTACCTATAAATGTGAAAGTTTGTGAGTGAGTGAGTGAGTATATTTGTTACTTCTTCACGCTGAAACGGCTGGACGGATTTGGATGAAATTTGGCTAAAAGTTAGTTTATAACCTGGATTAAAACATAGGATAGTTTTTATCCCGACATTCCCACGGGATAGGGATAAAATCTCTAAATAACAACCGCTGGCCTTAGAGTCATGAAATTTGGTACACGAGTACCAAAGTACGAATACGAATGTAGATAGCTGGAATAAACATTAGGCTACTTTTTATCTCTATATTCCTTCGGGATAGGGATAAATCTCGAAACAGCAACCACTATGGCTTAGAGACATGAAATTTGACATGATTGTTTTTAATGTAAGGTCAATGAATACCACGATTTAATTATCGGGAATTACCACGGGTTTTCTTTTTAAATTCCGAAATTTCAATTCGCCTGCTGGGTCAAATGATTTACGTGTAAGTCGCGGGTAAACACTAAAGTATCTTTGTCTTCTATCTCTACATTCATCTGGACTGTCTCCTCTGTGCAGGTCCCGTGAACTGGTTTTTATCGCTACGGCTCTGGAAGTTTGTGGCGCGCATCTCCTACTCACTATTTCTCTTTCACATGACTATTCAAGAAATCAAAGCCGCTACCACCATAACTCCCATTTATTTCAACATGGAAACATTGGTCAGTACAAGAGCTTAGTCAGCACCAGGCAGACAGGCAATCACGTCAAAGGGAACACTTAGAAAATAAACCTTTTAATTCATTAACCTTTCCGACCATATAGCACGGACAACAGATGGCCGTTGGGGCTGAAAAATTCTCGAGTGGAGACTGCGGATTGGCAAGCGCAGCGTAGGGCGTCACCAACGAGATGGACGGATGACCTGGTTAAAGCCGCGGGTTCACGGTAGATGCAGGCCGCTGCCAACCGAAGCGACTGGGGGTCTTAGGGGTACGCCTATGTCCAACAGTGGACGTCCTACGGCTGAGATGATGATGATAAATAAAATAAATAGTCACCAAAGCAACCAATTGACTAGCAAAGCAAGTTATGGGTACTTAAGCAACGGATAAATAGAATTATACAGATATAGATACATATTTAAATACATATTAAACACCCAAGACCCGAGAACATACATTCGTATTTTTCATACAAATATCTGCCCCGACACAGGAATCGAACCCGGGAACTCAAGCTTCGTAGTCAGGTTCTCGAACTATTAGGCCATCTGTCGTCAAATGATGAACCTTTCGGAACCCTCATGTCATAACATAAGTCTTAAATTGACCATGAGTTTCGAATGAATAACAACTAAATTAACAGTAATTTGGCTATACTAGTCTAGTAGAAGTATGATGAAAAAATTGACAACAGTCTTGTGTTACGCAACCTTGGCGACAGAGAGCGACATTTTATTATTATATTTAACTTCATTTGAGATTTTATTTTACCGCGCGCGGATTTAATTTTATTTGACATTTAGTATTAATTTATTATTTGACTTCAAATAAATGAAAAATGGAATCTATACTTATCTGTTTAACATTGCAGTTTTCTGCATTCGCAAGTGATCTCGTGTACACTACTTTGCTTTCAACGATGATGTGCATCATCGTTGAGGAACCTGCCTTAATCCTGCAGAGGATGCTCTTACAAGGTATATTATATAGTCTTGACAAAAAGAGAAGAAATTAAGAAGTGGCAACACTGTAGTGTCATCCCTTTCAAACCCTGTCAAACCAAAAAGGGAGGACACTACAGTGTTGCCACTTTTTAATTTCTTCTCTTTTTGACAGACTATAAGCAATTTGAAGTCAGGTGGGTGAAAACCAAAATGATGGACTACGCTATACTTCGTTTTTAAGATTCCGCAGCCAAAATGGCAAAAACGGAACCCTTATAGTTTCGCTATGTCTGTCTGTCTGTGTCTGTCCGTCCGCGGCTTTGCTCAGGAACTATCAATGCTAGGAAGCTGTAATTTTGCACGAATATGTATGTAAACTATGCCGACAAAATGGCAGAATAAAAAATAATAATTAAAATTTTTAAAAAAATTGTGTACCTCCCCATAGACGTAAAGTGGGTGATTTTTGCCATTTTGGCTACGGAACCCTAAAAACGAAGTACAGGTACAGGTCGATTCAGAAAAGCTGGCACGAATGAATGAGGGCTATCGCGAATGAATTCGCCGCTAGAGGCGCTAGTGTAGCGTGAGGTCTCCGAAATGTCAAATCTCATAGTTTTTGGGTGAGCTACGCGGGTTTATTTATAATAAGATTTTTTTGTGAATATTTTGCATAACCTGAAATTAATTATGGCAATTATGCGTTACGGGCAATGAATGTCTGTGTTTTGAGACAGTTTTGTCTTTCGGAAACCTTTGTCCTCCCTTTTTTCCGAACAAAACGGGGAGATGCAACACTGTGGCATGCTCGATATTTTTATGGTACGGTTTTAAGGTGTTTTAAATATGATTTTAATCTAAACTTTGTTTTCACGCCCGTAATAACAGACTTTGAAAGCCATACTTAAAAACCTCACGCAACAGTGCGCCATCTAGTGAGACAAAAAACGATAGCCCTCATTGATTGAGAGAATGACAATCAGTACTTACAGCATATTAAATCTCTAGTGGAACCAGCTGAGCGGAGCGAGAGCGGAGCGGTAGGTAAATGAAACGTTTCTATTGGTTAATGATAATAACCTAACCAACAAAAAATTGGGAAACCCAACCGTAGCTCATAAACGGATGAACCGATTTTAATGCGTTTTTTTTTATTTGAAAGCAAGTTTTCTAGCGATGATTCTTAGACATGTTTTATCAAAGTCGGCTTAGCCGTTTTTGAGATATTGAACTTTGAAGTGACAATGTCTGGGGTTTTCCAACTTTAGGTTAGGTTATTCCATACGCAGAGCTTCCCCGCTCGCGCTCTTTTCTCCGCTCCGTTCGGTCCGCTCTGGATTTGCAGCCTCGCCCATTCATTATCAATTATCATACCTAGTTAATACCACAATCGGGACTTATCACCATTCACTATCCTTACCGCACGCTGAAGCTACCGTACAACGGCTAACCGATAGTGTCCTTTCCAACCTCGACATTGGCGGAATCATCAATAGTATCGATGGAGCTATACTTTTAAGAATTGAATTGAATTGAATTCACTATCTTTTTCAGGTGTCACCGAACCGCGACAAAAACAAAACGAGGATGAAAAAAAACCAGTAGAATCCATTCAGATGATAAAGGATGAAATTTACAAATATAACTCTTTAAATCCGTAAATCTTACCAAAAAAGTAAAATATGATGTACATGATGAGAAACAGAATTATACTTAACCAGATAACACAGTGGGTAGATAACCTGACAATGAAGCTTGTTGTTTCGGGTTCGATTCCCGATGGAGGCTAATATTAATAAATAAATGAAGCATACGAATATTTTATTTTTGTTTTTCAAATAATTTAATTTCGGTCGACAACAGTATCAGTAGGTACCTCTAACATTATGGTCTTTATTAAAAATGTAACTGTAACGCGTACAAGATCCTACTATATATAATATTATAAATGCGAAAGTTTGTGAGTGAGTGAGTGAGTGAGTGAGTATGTTTGTTACTCATTCACGCTGAAACGGCTGGACGGATTTGGATGAAATTTGATATTAAAGAAAGAAAGAAAGAAAGAAAATAATTTATTTATAACAGCAATGACACATAATAACAATACACATATTTAGATAGCTGGACTACTTTTTATTCCGATATTTCCACGGGAAAGGGATAAAATCTCGAAACAACCGTGGGCTTAGAGTCATGAAATTTGACTGACATGATTGTTTTTAATGTAACGTCAACGAAAACCAAGATTGATTTTCGAAAGTTGTTTCGGCACAATAAAACATATGTTAATTATTATTTTTAAATGGCTGTATTTCACTGAATAATACAAATATAGGTTCGTATGACCGCTCGCATCGGCGTATAGCGTGCAACTGTCAGATTGACAGTTTGTTTGATGTACGTCTTGTACATATTCCCAACCAGGGAAAAAACAAAAAAATAAACAAACAAAACGCAAAAAAAATACATTAAGTACTGAACTTAATTAATAATCTATTGGTAGTACACATATTTTATGAATACTTGTTCTAATGATAGACCCTTTAGGTGTCCTGATGGAAAGTGCTCTTACTTTGCCATCTGCCCCGGAAAAACTTCTACAACGCGAGCCATAGGCCACCTCAAAGGTGTAACATTGTCATTCTTAAGAAGAACTAAAGTTCCTACTTTAACATTTTCATGAGAATAGCGCCACTTCGGTCTATTTTGCAATTGAACGAGGTATTGCTTATGCCACTGTTTCCAGAACAGTTGGACCATTTTATTACACTGATCCCAAAATTTAATACGACTAATTGGTGCATTTATACAATCCTTCTCAGGGTAAGATGTGAGAGGTGCACCTGTTAAAAAATGTCCTGGGGTTAAATATGGCATCTCATGATTATCTGTTGTCGGTAAAGCTGTCAAAGGCCGTGAGTTTAAAATTCCCTCAATTTGAACTAGAACCGTGTTCAATTCCTCATATGTCATGACAGTTTCACCCACAACTCTTTTTAAGTGGTGTTTTACGCTCTTAATCCCGGCCTCCCACAAACCAGCGAATACAGCAGAATAACTTGGTATGAATTTAAAAGTTATTCCCACATCAGTAGTGAAATATTCAACAGCATTCTGATGGTCAGTGGTAGACTGTAATTGATACAATTTATTTAACTGATTATGGGCTCCTTATAAGTACTTGCATTATCACAATAAATCACCGAAGGTTTGTTTCTGCGAGCTATAAACCTCTTTAAAGCATTTAAAAAACATTCAGTAGTTAGATCAGTGACTAGTTCGATATGAACAGCCTTTGTCGTGAAACAAACAAATAGTAAAATGTATGCCTTTTGTATGACAGGCTTTCTGACTCTTAACATTTTAACATTAAAAGGCCCACCATAATCCATGCCCACTTTTTCGAATACACGACAAGGGGTGATTCTGTCATAAGGGAGCGAACCCATTAATTGTTCTGTATGTTTTTTCTTTAACTTAAAACAAATAATACATTTATATAAAACGTGTTTAACTTCTCTAATACCATTCATAATATGGTATGTCTGACTTAAATTAGATAGTACTAGCTTTGCGCCAGCATGCATTAATGCCCTATGCTCTTTCTCTATCAAGTAGTGAACTATTTTTGAGCCCTTAGGCAGAATAATAGGGTGCTTAGTAGCATATGGAATATCAGCATGCTGCAAACGACCACCTACGCGCATAATACCCATGACGTCCAAGAATGGATTCAACGCCTGAAGATTTGACTTTATAGGCAATTTTGAATTTAAGCACTTAATTTCTTGACTGAAGAATTTAATTTGTTCACATCTCAATATAATCTTTAAAGAATAATCCAGTTCTTCAGGCATTAAATTTCCAAGGCGTCTGTTTTGCAAACTACGTTTACAATTGTGCAGAAATCTGTAAATATATGCAACTACACGTTTCATTTTATTAATGTTGGAACACTGAGTAAACAATGCCAGCTCCTCAGGCTCATTTATCACAACATGAGATTTTAATTCAGGTATTTCACTTGGCATCTTGAAGCCATCTATGGGCTGAAAATCTAGGCTCTTTAGGCCTGCTGGTCCATGGAACCATAGTTTATTACTCTGCAATAAATGTGGCTCGACGCCACGCGATAGGCAGTCGGCTGGATTTTCAGAGGTGTTCACATAATGCCAAGAGAATTCCCGTGTTAATTCACTAATACATTTTATTCTATTAGCTACATATACACTGAGCTTTAGTGGATTTGTTGTCAGCCAAGCAAGTACTACTTGTGAGTCGAGGAATAAGTAAACCTTCACATCAAACTTTGGCATAATAATTTCGTACACTCTCCTCACTAACTTGGCTAACAGCAATGCACTGTTTAACTCTAAACGAGGCGTCGTTAACTGCGTTGTTGGATTAACACGCGACTTTGAACACAATAAGTCAACACTTATATTATCTTTGTCATCAATAATTCTTAGATACACACAACATCCATGAGCTTTACTACTGGCATCGGCATAGCCAATAATATCGATAGACTTGGCTCTATAAGTGTCTAAATTTCGTTTAATGACAATATTTTTCATATCATTCAGACTTTGAGCAAACCTTTTGAACTTGTTATTGAGGTCTGGTGACAAAGGATTATCCCAACTGGTTTTTTCCAACCAAGCGCCTTGCACTAATAATTTTGCGCTTACAACCACAGGTCCGACCAATCCTAACGGATCAAAAATTTTGCTCACAAATGACAATATATCTCTCTTTGTGTAAACATCTCGAAGTGATTGCTGAGGAGCACTAATTATTAGTGTATCTGATTCAAGGTCACATTTTATGCCTAAAGTTTTTACAACAGAATCTTTATTATCTGTAAAATGTACAATGCCTTTTGCCTGATGCTCATTTGGTATGCCTTCCAACAATTGTTTAAGATTTGTGCACCATTTGTGCAACTGAAATCCACCCATGTTCAATAAATTTATTAACTGGTTTTTTGCTTCTAACAGGTCGCTAGCATTATTATTTACTAAATTTACATCATCAACATAAGTGTGGTGCAATAACGCATCAGCTGCCAGGGGAAAACTTTGTCCATACCTTTTTACTAACTCGAGCAAACAACGTGTTGCCAAAAAGGAGGAGCTTCGAAGGCCATACGTCACTGTTTGAAGTTGAAGACATTGAATGTCAGCGTTTGGAGCCAGTCTCCACAAAATATTTTGCAAAGGGCGGTGTGATGGCGTTAAATCAATGCATCTAAACATCTTGCGAATGTCGCAATTTAAAATATACCGAAATAACCTAAACAGTATCAATATACTAAATAAATCATTTTGGACAACAGACCCATTCAATAAAACGTCATTTAATGAAATTTTTTCTAATGTTCGCATGCTACCATCAAACACTACTCTTAAACCAGTTGTCTGACTGTTCTCATTGAAAACAGGGTGATGAGGCAAGAAGAACACTGCCTTTTCAAGTTTATATTCAGAAATATTGACATACTTAGCATGGCCCAATTGAACATATTCATCAATGAAAGCCTTATATTTTAAGAATAACTCTTTGTCTTTTTTAAATCTAGATTCTAAGTTTAAGAATCGCTTTAATGCACATGCTAAGGAATTTCCTAAATGCAAGGCTTCTATATCCTGTTTAAGAGGTAAAGACACCTGAAATTTATTGTCCTCCAATATTACCGTTTCTTGAAATATTTTTTCAGCAAGTTCTTGTTCGGTATTTGCTTCTGTATAAACCTCAGGTACCTTTTCCACCTGCCAAAACTGTGTGACATCCTGCTCCAAACGACTTATACCATCATTTTGAATTTGTTGTTCACAACAGAAGTTTGAAGCTAGAAGTGCGGACGCTCTGCTTCCACTGTCAGGAAGCTTCCCGGCAGCTATGTACCCGAAACGGGTGTTTTGTAGGACGAGCCCGCCTGGTGATACCGGCAGTTGCTCGCGAAGCAAGACCTGGAAGAATACATCGGCACCTAGGAGTATACCTATCTGGTCACACACATAAAAGTTGTTGTCAGCTAACTCAATATTTGAAGGGAAATTTATAACTTCATTTTTCACATAAAACTGTGGCATATTACAAGTGATGTTTTTCACAACATGGCAGGTCACAGGGATGCTAAAATTGGTAGCAGTAGCATGTATATTCAATGTAGTCTTTTGTGTTGTCATTTTAACGCCATCACACACACCGGTGATTATAGACTCACTATTATGTAACTTACAACCCAGGCGGTCTGCAATTTCAGACAGTACAAAAGAAACCTGGCTTCCCGAGTCTAAGAGACAGCGTACATAGAAAACCTGTCCATTCTTATCATATAATTTTGCCTTTATGGTAGGCAACAGCACATTGTCGCTGCTATTTGTTAAGAGGCTAATTTGCCCGGCACTTTTGCTGTGACCCGATTCTTCAGATGACACAGTCACCTTTTCTTGAGGAACTTCCTCATGTAGCAGAGTATTATGTTTACCTTTGCATATTGAACACTTAAATGAGAAGAGACATTTTCGTCCAGAGTGCTCATTTAAACAAATGTTACATAAACTATTTGTAATTACAAATTGCTGCCTTTTTTGTGGGTCAGCAAGCTTAAAACTTGAGCATTGATGCAGCTTATGCTGCTGAGATTGACAGTACTTACATTTAATAGTTTTGACAGGCTTAGGATTGTTAATTGAAACTAAACTAGAACGACGCTTTACAGGTGAACTCTCTCCCAAGGCTTCCAGAGCTGCGGCACGGTTTTCTAAAAAGGTTAAGAAGTCATTAAGTTGAGGCAATTCACTATTATTCTGGTTCTCCAAATGGTAAGCTCTCAGTGTGTACTGGTCAATCTTTTTACTTAAAATTGCAATAATAACTAAATCCCAGTGCGAAGTTGGAGCACCTAAATTTGTCAAAGCACCCAGATGCTGTTTAACGCTAGAAACCAGATTGCGGATGCAAGCAGCAGAAGTTCTTTGCATGGGAGGTGATTCAATGATCGAGGAAATGTGATGATTTATCAATTGCCTTTTATTATCATAGCGTTGCTTTAAAAGATCAAGGGCGATAGAATAGCTCTCTGCCGTAAGTGGCAAATAGTTAATGAGCGTTAAGGCTTCACCTTCTAAATGTGCCTTTAAATAATAAAGCTTTTCACAACTGCTTAAATTTTTGTCAGTATCAATGACACTGATAAAAAGTGAAATAAAGCTCTGGTAACCACCTACCTCGCCATTAAATTTGTGCAATTGGATGCGCGGAAGGCGAAATCCTACTCCATTTCGGGCAGATGGAGCAGAATCACGAGAGGAAGGCACAGAATCGGAAAAACGCGGCGAAGAGTTCGACATCGCGTTATCAATGATGCTTGAGAAGAACCCATTGAGTTCATCCACCTTGTCCTCGATTTCTTGGATGTTTTCGGTGTCAGCTGGATCTAACATCATAATTTCTAAGTTAGACTCATTGTAGTCGGTAAAAATTTTTGCGAGTCGATCTCTTTTTTGTTTGATAATTATAGGGTCCACTGTACCTGCCTCCGGCCCATCACCCAAGCTTCCTTTGTAATTAATCATGCGCGTTATAGACGCTTTGAGTTGCCCCCTGGCTGCTACTAGTCGTTTCAAGTCCTCGTCCATTTTGTGAAATTAGGTAGTGAAAACAATTGCACGGCAAATGCGTGTCACCTATAAAAATAAATGAAGGCGATGTACAATTTGTAAATAACTTAATTACTTTCACTTTTTCTAATAAAACTTGGCATTTACGATACCTGTATCACACTGTAACAATTCAAAATATCCTTCAATATTATATGGATGATGCAACTTGCACCGTATGCGTATGCGGTACACTCCAGCATAAATTTATACGCAATTATGTTATATTCTTTATGCAATTGATGACTTAACAGAAACAACCTTTGTATCGTTTCAACAACAAAATTATCCGTAAGCACACAAACAAAATAAACAAGCTAATTTAACAAGACACGTTTCTTTCTATGGTCGTATGCGCAAACAAAATGGCGGAGCGGGCGGAGAGAAGCGAAGAACGAACGAATGAAGTGACTCGCCGCCTTGGATCGCAATCGCAGCTCGCAGCGCAGTTCCGTTCCGTTCCGTCCGCTTTGCTTATTCGCCGATGTAGCGACAGCGACTTGAAGTTGGTCTGGCGTTTCGTTTCTCCAAATGTACAGCTCGCCTGCGCGCTTCGATGACGTTTCGTTCTTGCACGGCGTAAGATGACGTTTCGTGCGTGCATTTGCAAACAACAAGAGTACTGAATGAAGTAAAGATAATACCAAAACGCAATGAATGAACTATTGACCGAAGTAAAATCGTTGAATGATTTCCTGGCTTGCACCACAGATTTTATCACAAATGAGAAATTGTAGGTATATTTTTACAATGTTTTACAAAATAAATTGCGAATAGCACAAAAAATGTGGTAGCTATAGATCACAGTTGAATGCGTCGATGAAATGTCTTGATGCTGCAATCACTGAATACAGCAGTGTTTAGGATGTTGTTGTTTTTTCTGTTTAAAGTCGATGTTATAAAACAAATCAAGTAATATTGATAATGATTTTGGCACTCGAACGTCGAGGAGGGAGCACGGCTCACCTTACCTATTGTATGCTCATAGGTAATTAGGGTAAAATTAATGCTACAACTTGCAGCGAAAGGATAGTTTTTGCGGGATAAATAAAGTCCACTGAATTGTAATAAATGTTCACGCACGTAAGCACTGCAAACGCGAGTAAATAAAGTCCTGACACCACGGGTGTCACAATTAGTCAGAAATACTAGAAAAAATCGAAGAATCCTATTCACTGAATAGGGAAAAAAAAATGTCCGGCGGAGCACTGCACACACACGGAAAAATAAGTTTTATTTGATGATCACTAGTGTAATTGACACTAACACGCACTGCGCAGTAATCAGTTCCTTGCAACGTGCAAAGTTTATAAAAGTTTGTAAATGAGTTGCACACTTCTGCGAAACGAAAACGTAGCATCCAATATGGCGCTTGTCCGTCTTGCCACTACCGATATACTTAGTCCAAAGCACTGCACTGAACTTCCGCGAGGGTCCACAAAAATGCTCGAAGGACCATTATATGTTTCGGCACAATAAAACATATGTTAATTATTATTTTTAAATGGCTGTATTTCACTGAATAATACAAATATAGGTTCGTATGACCGCTCGCATCGGCGTATAGCGTGCAACTGTCAGATTGACAGTTTGTTTGATGTACGTCTTGTACAAAAGTCCCACGTGAATTTTTAAAAATCCCGAAATATCAATTTAGGTGCTGGATCTAATGATTACGTGTGCGAATCCGTGGGTAAACACAGTACATAATGTAACGTTCAATTTGTAAATCTTTACACGAATGCTCATTCGGACTTATTTATGTAGCAATAAATGAGTAACAATAGATAATGGCCGTGGTGGCCTAGTGGTTTGACCTATCGCCTCTCAAGCAGAGGGTCGTGGGGTCAAACCCCGGCTCGCACCTCTGAGTTTTTCGAAATTCATGTGCGGAATTACATTTGAAATTTACCAAGATGGTGGTAGCAATCCGGGTGGACCTTGCACAAGGTCCTACCACCTGCAACCCCAATAATAATGACACAACTATGCTCAATTGAATTTATTTATAACCAGCATGGTTCGCAACCATGCCACTTCCACTTGTCTTTTCTCTTCCATGAATTAGATCATCAACTTAAGTGCATTCCGGTCAAGTTTGGCGCCCGCGCCGCGAGGCAGTGCATCCACGAATCGCACGCCGCCTTCCAACCGCATCCTGGCTGATACCTGCCAAAAAACCGTTATAGTTTTAGCATAATCTATAGGCACTGACTCCAGCTCAACCCACTGTCTCTTAGGTTACCGTCGCCTTACTTGAGTATCAACCGTACATCTCGTGTGGAGCCTCGACCACCCCAGCCTCACGTACTTGACGACATTGACTAGCTCTACTATCTCTTGGGTTACCGTCGCCTTACCTGCGTATCAACATAAGCCACCAGCTCCTTCTCAGTGATAGTCGCGCCTGGTTGCAACGCCACAAAGGCAAGCGGCGCTTGCCCGTACTTCTCGTGCGGAGCCCCCACCACCCCCGCCTCGCGGACTTGTGGATGCTGCTGCAAAACTGACTCCAGCTCTGCTGGAGCCACCTGAGAACAATTATTAAAAATCCTGAAAAACATTTATAGGAGTCGAAAATACAAACTGAGACATGGATGCACAGAAAAACCAGAAAAAGAGACCAGCACTGGGAATCGAACCCAGGTCCTCAGCATTCCGTGCTGCGTGCTATAACCCCTACACCACTGCTGGACAGGAATGTAGACACGAATTTTTCCCATGCATACATATCTCAGGTTGCTTATTACTACTTTGCTACTTAAGCAGCAGCACTAGCGACATCTATGTGGCGTCGACAGACGTCACACACACTCTTTCGGAACCAACCGCTCACCCAGACAAGAGATGTCGCTACTAAGCAATCAAATTATGATTGGGTTTTTGGAGTCATTATGGTTGAGTTTTTCTGGTTTTTCTGTGCATCCATGTATGTTTGTATTTTCGATATGGTTTCACGGGATACCCATAAAAGTAACAAATTTGGAGTTGAAATAAAAAATACAAAAATACTCCAAAAAACCAATCCTAATTTATAGGAGTATCCAGACCCTATACTATGGAGTGCAAAATTCGTCTTTTGCCGTCCCGCTGACGCTTATGTTATTCAACACGAGAGCGAGAGTGACGGTACGATACGAACTTCGAGTTTCGTAGTAGCCCCTCAGACATTTAATCCAATCTCGTAACCTAGTTACGATATGGGAATTGTGCTTTCGAATCGGGATTATTTTTCCCGCTTCGAAACTAGCTACCAGATCTGGCTTTGAGATGAGACTAAAAGATTCTCGTTTCGTAACCAACTTCCAATCGGGAACATTTTCCCATTTCATAACTAACGCAACCACTAATCTCCCTGAATAGTTCAAAGACATCAATCAACATCAACTTTGTTTTTTTTTTAATTTTGACAGCTTCGGCACTTCCTGCCACATGCAGTGAAATTGTGAAATCAACTTCCGTCAGCAGAGTTTACGGACAAGTACTATGACATCAGCGCTTTCAAGAAAAGAGATTTATACTTCCTTAAAAGGCCGGCAATGGACCAATGACTGTTACCACCAATTTTTACCAGTGGTAACAGCTGGGATTTTTTTCCCATCTTTTACCACTAAAGTCATCATCATCATCATCCCAGCCTATATACGACCCACTGCTGGGCATAGGCCTCCTCTCAGAATGAGAGGACTTGGGGAGTAGTTCCCACGCGGGCCCAGTGCGGATTGGGAACTTCACACACACCATTGAATTGCTTCGCTGGTTTGTACAGGTTTCTTCACGATGTTTTCCTTCACCGTAAAGCTCGTGGTAAATTTCAAATGTAATTCCGCACATGAATTTCGAAAAACTCAAATGTGCGAGCCGGGGTTTGAACCCACAATCCTCTGCTTGAGAGGACATAGGTCTAACCACTCGGCCACCACAACTTTTTTTCCACTAAAGTACTCAGTAGTAACTACTGGGAAAAAAAATCCCAGTAGTTACCACCAATTACTTTAGTGGTAACAGATAGGAAAAATATTCACGATAAGATAAAATAACTCCATAAATATTGAATACAATAGAACCTTTTTTAATATGTTGACAATAAACTGCTGAAAATTAAAATGAATGTGGTGGTAACTAATTGGATTTTTTTCCCATCTCATACCCACTAAAGAAATTGATGGTAACTACTGGGGAAAAAAATCCCAGTTGTTACCACCAATAATTAGTTTAGTGGTAACAGATGGGAATTTTTGTTCCCATTAGTTACCAGTGGTAACAGGTGGGAAAAACCTGGTGGTGATCATTTCCCATCAAATAACCCGCTTGCTCGTTTGACTCCCTCTCATTATAATAATAAAACTTTGTGTACCTGGAAGGAGTTAAATTTGATGAGTTCCTTGATCCGGTTGACAATGTAGAAGTAGGCGTCTTCGTCGTAGTATCCGATATCGCCGGTCAGCATGAAGCCCTCAGAGTCCATGTGGTCGCGGTTCGAAGAGTGCAGGTAACCTGAAGATTGTCATTTTTCATCATCATCATCATACCAGCCGTACGCCATCCACTGTTGGGCATAAGCAGGGGTCGGACAAAAAGTGCCGATGACGTCAAACCACTTATAGGATGTTTCCAATTAGTATTTTTGATTTTCATAAACAATTATCCCACCACCACCACGACCAGATGGCCTAGTGGTTAGAGAACCTGACTACGAAGCTTGAGGTCCCGGGTTCGATTCCCGTGTCGGGGCAGATATTTGTATGAAAAATACGAATGTTTGTTCTCGGGTCTTGGGTGTTGCATATGTATTTAAGTATGTATCTATCTATATAATTATATTTATCCGTTACCACCGTACCCATAACACAAGCTTTGCTAAGCTTACTTTGGGACTAGGTCAATTGGTGTGAATTGTCCCGTGATATTTATTTATTTATTTCTTTATTATCACTTATCATTTATCAACCTCTTTATTAAACAATATGAAATTTATTTTATTCACTGAATTCCATTGATTTATTTACGATTATTTTGTTACTTCATTAATGCTACTTTGTTACTACATGTCACACGGAAGTTTAAATAAAAACATCATCTTGTGTGCAAGATTACGTCATCCGCACTTTTTTGTCCGACCCCTGGACATAAGCCTCCCCATAAACCTCCAGTTGCTTCGATTGGAAGCGGCCTTCGACCAACTTGAACTTGCGGCTTCACCCAGGCCATTCGTCCACCTCGTTGGTGGACGTCCCACGCTGCGCTTGCTGATCCGCGGCCTCCATTCAATTGCGGTTCCAACGGTCATCTGTTCTCCGTGCTATATGGCCTGCCCATTGCGATTTCAATGAGATTATTCGCTTTGCTATGTCGTTGACTATATCTATGTATCTCATCATATCATTTCTGATTCATTTTTAATCAGCAGCAGCAGGTTAATAAAAAAAATTAACTATACTTATCATAAATGCAAAAGTTAGTGAGTATGTGTGTGTGTGTGTGTGTGTGTGTGTGTGTGTGTGTGTCTTTGTGAGTGCGTGTATATTAGTATATTTGTCACGCTAAAACGGCTCGACGAATTTGCATGAAATATGGTATGTAGATAGCTGGAGATCTCAAATAACACATGGGCCACTTTTTACCCCGATATTCACACGGGATCAGGATACAATATCGAAATCTCTACCGCTGGGTTTAGAGTCATGGAATTAAGAGCATTTACACCTGCTGAGCTGGCAACGTTGCATTTTGTTAGTTTTTCTCGATTACTACATAAAAATTGAATGAAAATTAAAAATGTGGTCTGTTAGAATTGTTCTTAATATATAAGTTAATACGTGTGTCTACTACAATAATTATTCGTGATAGACTTTTATTTATATTCTTTAAAAACTAACAATGTTTATTAACGGTTTTTAAAGGAAATAAAAGTACATCACGATTAATTATTGCAGCAGACACATTATAACTTATATATTAAGAATAGAAAGAAGATCTAACAAAAATGCAACGTTGCCAGCCCAGCAGGTACGAGTATAAATGCTCTTAGATGGGTTTCAAAACTTCATGTATTTACCCTGCATTAGCGCAGGCGACTTGATGCAGATTTCTCCACGCTGGTTCGGACCTAGCGGCTCCCTGGTGTTCTGATCCACAACCTAAGACATAATTTATCAAAATGTTTAAATTGAAAAATCATTTCTTCGTCAATAACAAAGCTAAAACGACAGAAATGCGTTGGATGGTCTACCTTCATGATGGAGCCAGGGCTGGGCTGTCCCGCGCTGCCAGGCTTGGTGCCTTTGGTGGACCTTTCCTCGCTGCAGAGGCAACCGACTTCTGACATCCCGTAGACCTGACACACGTCGCGAAGGTTTCGAAACCTGAGGAGTATTGGGCGGTCATTAGTCTCAACAATACAATACAATTTTCATTCAGCCCCTGCCTCCCCCTTACCGCTAATAATTTCCAAAATACCTACTGCTGCAGCAGGATCCAGCTCGAGTGTGTTACTGCCCTACTCACTTTGCTTTCTAGTTGCGGCAACGGCAGACGTCGACAGCAGCGTCTTAATATCTAAAGGTAGACTTCCGAGTAGAGCGGCTCCGACGTCACTATCGCAGCGACAGTAACGCGGTGTTGTCGGCGACAGTGTCGCTGCGTTCGAACGTTCATCATCATCATCAGCCGAAAGACGTCCACTGCTGGACAAAGGCCTTCCTCTTAGAACGCCACAATGAACGACAACTCGCCACTTGCATCCACCGGTTTCCAGCTACTCTCACGATGTCGTCAGTCCACCTGGTGGGAGGCCTGCCAACGCTTCGTCTTCCGGTTTGTGGTCGCCACTCGAGGACTTTTCTCCCCCAACGGTTATCTGTTCTTCGAGCGATGTGGCCTGCCCATTGCCACTTCAATTTGCATATTTTTCCAGCTATGTCAGTGACTTTAGTTCTTCGACGAATTTCCGTATTCTGGATTCTACCGCGCAAAGAAACTCCAAGCATAGCTCTCTCCATAGCTCGTTGCGTGACTCTGAGCCTCTCTAAGAGGCCAACAGTCAAGGACCACGTCTCAGCGCCATAAGTCATCACTGGCAACACACACTGGTCGAAGACTCTAGTCTTCAGGCACTGCGGAATATTGGACGAGAAGATATTATTATCACGAAGCTTCCCGAACGCGCTGTTCGAACGTTAGTTCATACTATCGCTCTATCGCCGCGTTACCGCAGGGCTACTACGAAACTCGAAACTCGAAGTTCGTGTCGTGCGGTCCCTTTGACACTTATACAATTTAATACGAGAGCAAGAGGGATGGTACGATTCGAACGAGTTTCGAGTTTCGTGGTAGCCCTGCTGTCGCTGCGTTATTGACGCCGGAGCAACTCTACTCGGAAGTCTACCTTAAAGCATAACTGATTGTTTTCCACGTGTCGTGAATACGTGCTTAAGCGCTCGGTGAGCACTGCCGCTCGCGCTGCCAGTACTTTAACATTCCTGCAAAAAACCGGCCAAGAGCGTATCGGACACGCCCGAAATAGGGTTCCGTAGCCATTACGAAAAAATTAAGTAATATTTCTCTAAGAATTTCTAATTTTGCACGGAATATTCCAAGTTTAGGTAATATTTTACACCTTAGGCTGATATTTACTCTTAAAATTCTCAAGAAAACTTAACCGTTATAGTTTTCCTTGTAAGTTTGATATACTTACTACCATCCTGAATTTTTTCCAATTTTTTCCACACACCGGTTTACATTTTAGAGGAGGGGCGCTCGATTTTAATGAAAATTTGCACTTTAAAGTGGAATATTTTGCAAATAAATCACTGAATCTAAAAATCGTTTTAGTAACCCCCTATTGGTTTTAAAAGACCTATCTAACGATACCCCACACTACAAGGTTGGATGAGAAAAAAAACACCCCCACTTTACGTCTATGGGAGGTACTCAGAAAAAATGGTTTTCATTTTTTTATTGTACCAAGTCGGCATAGTCAACATATATACTCGTGCAAAATTACAGCTTTCTAGCATTGATAGTCTCTGAGAAAAGACGCGGACGGAGAGACAGACAGACATGGCGAAACTATAAGGGTTCCGTTTTTGCCATTTTGGCTACGGAACCCTAAAAAGACATTTAGGTGCAATAAATTTTCTTCCGCTCAACAAACAAACAAACAACAAAAACAACAAACACAAACAAATTACAAATTGCGTATACATTTATAACGGTTTTTCTTTATTTCCTCGAATTTGTGATGAAAAATAGAGTGTTCAACTCGAGTGTAAATGATCAATTACACCCGCGAACTATAAGCACCCTCGCTCGCTTTGCTCGCTCGTGCGCCTAAATATCTTGGGTGGAATTGATCACTTAGAACCCTTGTTTATCAATCTACTTATACACTTCCCCTGCCCACTGCCCTGCTCTCTTCGGCTGAATGTAAATGCGGCACGTACTTGCTCTTAGCGTTGTTGACAAGCTCAGCGTCAGCAGGCGTACTGGCGGACACCATGCGGACCAGCGAGCTGACATCGTACTTGGACAGGACTGAGGACTTGACCATCTCTATTATGGTCGCCGGCGCCAGCTGGACGGACTGCAGCTGAAGGTATAAACAAATACCATACCACGGGTCACTTGACACCAATCCCAATTGACCTACAGTCCGTTTGCATTAAGAATACTGGGAATCATCAATGTTCACGCCCAATATCCAATCAAATCGTTCCTAATTAGAAAGTCACGTTCACAGTGACCAATGAGGGCTATCGCGTATGAATTCGCCGCTAGAGCCGCTAGTCTAGTGAGACAACCACAACCGTTGCGTTCGAGAGTATGCGTTCAATGAGGGCTATCGTTTTTTGTCTCACTAGATGGCGCACTGTTGCGTGAGGTTTTTAAGTATAGCTTTCAAAGTCTGTTATTACGGGCGTGAAAACAAAGTTTAAGCATTCATTGCCCCGGGACGCATATTTGCCATAATTAATTTCAGATATTGCAAAATATTCACTAAATTATTCTAATTTTAAATAAACCCGCGTAGCTCACCCAAAAACTATGAGATTTGACATTTCGGAGACCCCACGCTACACTAGCGCCTCTAGTGGCGAATTCATACGCGATAGCCCTCATTATGCACCTTCACCCGCAGTTGCAGTAGTTGCACTGATGACTCACTGCATTCTTAACGCGAACGAACTGTACCTAGTCCCAAACTAAAAGGCGACCGGATAGCAAAGTTGTTAGAGAACCTGACTATAAAGTTTAAGCCTGGTTCGATTTCCGGTCAAGGCAGATATTTGTATGAATAATACGAATGTTTGTTATTAAAATATGTATTTAAGTATGTATTTATCTGTATAAGTATGTTTATCTATATATATAAAAGGCAAAAGTGATTGACTGATGTATCAACGCACAGCCCAAACCGCTGGTTCTAGGGATTTCAAATTTAACACGTAGGTTCCTTTTAAGGTCTAGGGGTGCACTAAGAAATAATTTTTCAAAATTCACCCTCTAAGGGGGTGAAATGGGGTCCAAAGTTAGTATGGGGAAACAAGATTAGTTAGACTATTTTATTCGAAACTTCACAGGAGTATTCTTAACAACAAATAAGTAAACACGTGTTTCAGGTTTTTTGAGAATTCAACCCCTGAAAGGAGGTAATGTGGTGACAAAGTCAATCGAAAAGCAATCGTTGATATTTCAACGCACAGCCCAAACCACTGGACCTAGAGACTTGAAATTTTGCACATAGATACCTTATACAATGTAGGCATCCACGAAGGAAGGATTTTTGGAAATTCTAACGGTAACGGGAAAAAACGGATATATATATTCGATTCCGATGACCCTATCTCAGTAACTGTAATACCTAGACTTCAAATTTGATTCACAAGTAGGTATTACATTAATTAAAACATCTATTTCAGGATTTTTGGAAATTCCCAAGGGATAAGGAAAAAAAGGATTTATATATTCAGTTTAACTGAATTCTATGAACTATAATAACTAGACTCTTCAAATTTGGCACAAGTAGGTGGTTATAATAGTAAAAAAGTTTTAAGGAATTTGGGAAATTCCCACGGGATAAGGAAAAAACGGGATTTATATTCAGTATAACGGGATCGATTTTTCATTTTACTGGTCCTAGAAAACTGATATTTGCATATACTTAGGTTCTTGAGGAGTGTAGGGGAACACTACAAAAGGATTTCCCGAAGTTCTGACGGGAACGGAAAAATGGGATTTTCGTTTTACTGGTCGCAGAAGGCTGCAATTTGGCATGTAAGTTGCTTGAGAAGTGAAGAAAACCATTAAGTTATAATTTCCCGAAATTCCCACGGAAAGGAAAAAAACAGGATCTTTCATTTTAATGGTTCTAGAAAGCTGAAATTCGGCATGTAGGTTGCTTGGGGATTGTAGAAGAGCGTTAAGAGAGGACTTTCCAAAATTCCAACGGGAACGGGAAAATACGGGATATTTCGTTTTACTGATCGCAGAAAACTCAAATTTAGGTTCCTTGGGGAGGAGTATAGGGGAGCACTACAAAAGGATTTCCCGAAATTCTGACGTTAACGGGAAAAAACAGGATTTATCGTTAGTATTATTGCAATTTTACATTAAACAGCATTAGTATTATTGTGGAACGATTAAGAGATAATTTGCCGAAATTGTCACGGGAAAGGGAAAAAATGGGACTTTTCGTTTTACTGGTAGAATGCTGAAATTCGGCAATGTACCTCCAGCACTGAGAGAGGACTGTCCAAAATTCACACGAGAACAGGGAAAACGGGGATTTTTCTTTTTACTGGTCGTAGATAGCTGAAACTTGGCAAGTGTGTTCCTTGGGGAGTGTAGGGGAGCATTAACAGAGCATTTCCCGTTTTTTTATAGGAACGGAAAAAACAGGATTTTGCGTTTTACTGGTTGTAGAAAGCTAAAATTTCAAAATTAAAATTTATTTTGCACGTACGCTGCAAAAAGCTCTTTAAACCGACTTCAAAAAAATGAAAAGGTTATGCATTCCGCTATATATATTTATTTATGTTAGTTCACCGATTTCTCGCTCAATTTTGGACCGATTTTTTAAATAATTTTTTATTCGAAATAATATCTACTCCTGAGGTAGTCCCATTGTCACCAAATCAGAATCTGATGACGGAATCTCAGGAAATCGAGGGCAACCCTCAAATTGTTTGCACGCATTACGTAAATTTTTATATAATTATCTCGAGTTATTTAAGTATTTGCTTCTGACAGACATCATCTCATGTTGATGAGCTGATGATGGAGAGTTGTTAAACTCCTTAAGCAGGAGTTGGAGGAAGTTTCGTTAAACATCATATGCACGTATAGGTAGACCTGAGTTGTATTCTTTCTGGTTATTCAGGTGAGCTGGACGGACTGCAGCTGAAGGTATAAACAAATACCATAACGGGTCACTTGACACCAATCCCAATTGACCTACAGTCCGTTTGCATTAAGAATACTGGAATCATCAATGTTCACGCCCAATATCCAATCAAATCGTTCCTAATTAGAAAGTCACGTTCACAGTGACAATGAGGGCTATCGCGTATGAATTCGCCGCTAGAGCCGCTAGTCTAGTGAGACAACCACAACCGTTGCGTTCGAGAGTATGCGTTCAATGAGGGCTATCGTTTTTTGTCTCACTAGATGGCGCACTGTTGCGTGAGGTTTTTAAGTATAGCTTTCAAAGTCTGTTATTACGGGCGTGAAAACAAAGTTTAAGCATTCATTGCCCGGACGCATATTTGCCATAATTAATTTCAGATATTGCAAAATATTCACTAAATTATTCTAATTTTAAAATAAACCGCGTAGCTCACCCAAAAACTATGAGATTTGACATTTCGGAGACCCCACGCTACACTAGCGCCTCTAGTGGCGAATTCATACGCGATAGCCCTCATTATGCACCTTCACCCGCAGTTGCAGTAGTTGCACTGATGACTCACTGCATTCTTAACGCGAACGAACTGTACCTAGTCCCAAACTAAAAGGCGACCGGATAGCAAAGTTGTTAGAGAACCTGACTATAAAGTTTAAGCCTGGTTCGATTTCCGGTCAAGGCAGATATTTGTATGAATAATACGAATGTTTGTTATTAAAATATGTATTTAAGTATGTATTTATCTGTATAAGTATGTTTATCTATATATATAAAAGAAGAAACTGACTGACTGACTGACTGACTGACTTATAGATCAACGCACAGCCCAAACCGCTGGGTCTAGAAACTTGAAATTTGGAATATATGTTCCTTAATAGGCGTAGACGCGCACTAAGAAAGAATTTTCGAAATTCCCACGGATAGGAAATAAATGGGATTTATATTTTCACTTCGAAATGGCCCTATTTCAGTAACTATAATTATAAGAAACTTCAAATTTGGCATGCAAGTAGGTAATACTAACAGCTAAAAACACTTTTCAGGAATTTACGAAATTCCACGGGATAGTGAATAAATGGGATTTGTATTTTCACTTTTAATTAATGACCTTTTTTCCGTAACTATAATTATTAGACACTTCAAATTTGGTAAACAAGTAGGTAATACTAACAGCTAAAAAATATTTTCAGGATTTATCAAAATTCCCACGGGATAGGGGAATAAAATGTGATTTATATTTTCACTTCAAAATGGCCCTATTTGCGTAACTATAATTATTAGAAACTTCTAATTTGGCATGCAAGTAGGTAATACTAACAGCTAAAAACGATTTTCAGGATTTCTTGAAATTCCCACGGGATAGTGAATAAATGGGATTTGTATTTTCACTTTCAATTATTGACCCTTTTACCGTAACTATAATTATTAGAGACTTCAAATTTGGCGAGCAAGTAGGTAATACTAAGTTACAGCTAAAAACATTTTTCAGGATTTATCAAAATTCCTACGGGATAGGGAATAAAATGGGATTTATATTTTTGCTTCAAAGTGGCCCTAACTCCGTAATTATAAATATTAGAAACTTCAATTTTGGCATGCAGGTAGGTAAAAACTGTTGCAAAGATTTTTCGAATATCCCACGGGGATTAAACGAATAAAGAGCATTTTATATACTTACCAACTGAATCAGAAAACGCATAAGCTAAACCAATAAAACTGGGGACTGGAGATTTGGCAAACTGATGTAAATCTGGTAACAAATATTATTTAGCAGTGACATCCTGCTCATCCTGGCGAGGATCGTCTACGTAGAAGGGAACTCCTCAAAAGTTGATGGCACACGCAAAAGACTTTACATGATTGTTAAATTTCAATGATAATGCGTTTATATGATATACATCGCCTGATGCTGCAGCCAGGGTCTCTGCTGATGACGGAACTCCTCAAGGGCTGATAGCATAGATACGAAATTTTACATGTACGTTCAACGAGCTGACACAATTACTTTGCCCACCCGCGACCTTTATGATAGCTACTTTTGTGCCCATGCAATGTGTGTTCATGCAGTTCCTCCACCTCCACACTGTAAGAACACACAAATCCATCTATCACCACCACCACTTTACACTGACGCGTTTCGAACTTAACCAGAGCTCATCTTCAGAGCAATACAACCGTTCAGCATGCTACGGTGTGAAATTTGGCACTAAAGTAATGCAGAGGTACACTAGGGCAAAGATTAGAGAAATAGAAAGAATAGGAAAATATCTCAACTTTGTTTCTTTGTTTGTTGGGGGTCATCTCTGAAACTATTGAGCTGATTTAAATAATTATTTTATCAATAGAAAGATACACTATCCCTGATTGACATTAGATTACTTACTTTAAAAAAAATTGCAAACTTTCCGCAGAATAAAAATAAGTTTCATATTTGAGGCAGATTTTCAAAATTATTTCAATAATAGAAAGCTACAATGTGTTTCTAATCGACAATCAAGAATATTAAAATAGATCATAACAGTAATTCATGTCCCACGGGAACTTTACGATTTCTCGGGTTATAATCCTTTATCGTGTATGTGTGTGTGTGTGGTGTACTTTAACGTTTTCTAAAATTCCAACCCTAAATTAGCGAAGCAGGGTTTCAAAATTCAGAATCATAATTAGTTACGTATGTAGGTCGATTTTTGTATTACAAAATTTGCACCATCTGCCTAAAAGAAAATCTGTATGTATTTGTATTTCCATATAGTCCTCCGAAAAATTAATCAAAGCAAAAAAAAGGATCTCAGAAAGTAAATGTACTGTAATGTACTCCAAATTTAACGCGAGCGAAGCCGCGGGCAAAAGCTAGTCCCTTATATACAGCGGTTGGACCCGTGTGATTAGAATAACACCTCTCCATTTCTTCCGTGGATGTCGTAAGAGGTGACTGAGGATAAAGGTTAAGGTATTCCGTAGGCGACAGGCTAGTAACCTGTCACTATACAGGGTGGAAAGTTGAGATGGGGCAGCAAGACTGACTGCACATTTTATCAACAATCTGTGATCTGTGTTATCACTCAACAAGTTAGTAAAGTTCTCCTAAGAGCATTTTCACGTAGCAGCAAGGGATCTAGTAACTGCCCTTGCTGCCCCATCTCAACTTTCCACCCAGCATTGTACCGTTTTTGTCAAACTTAAAACCTAAAATTGCTAAAAGTGGCTCCGAAGCGGTAACGTTTCGTGTGCTCTGCCTACCCTATTTGGGAATACAGGCGTGATGTTTGTGTGTGTAGGTATACAAGTGGTGGTCATATAATTAGAAACACTTAGTACAACTTATAAATTATGAAGTACCTAATACGTTATGTTTCTAATTATATGACCACCACTGTATATCCAAAAATCTCATTCTTAGAGGACACCTGTACCTGTACCTACCCAGCTGTGGTACATACACCCTGGACTTTACCTTGTATTTCTGTATCGCCTTTAGCAGGTCTTCGCACTGGTTCTGCGGGGAATAGGCGATTGTTGAACCAGCTCTTAAAGCGCAGAGAGTAAACGTCATGCCGTACGTGTAGTACCATTCCCTGGTGTTGAGAATTCTCAGCCCGCGGTATGCCCTGGAACCAAGATGAGGATCTACACTGTACTGTTGTCATTGACATCTACCTATTTATGTACCTTACGGCACTACTAGACTGGCTGTTTGGAACATAACGCGCGGCGCATCAATCATCAATATTACTTTGACACAACCCCTGTCACGGAACACAAACTGTAAGTAGTGAAAGGTTCACAAATCCGCGCTGTGAACAAATTTTGTGCGCCGTTTTGATGTAAGAAACATGCAGTCTATACATAGACGTCGACGACTGTTGTAGGTACTGTTTCTCTCTGTGTACCTACCTGTTTCCTGTATCGCTTACCTACTATTTGTGGTGTACATTAAGAGTCATTGTATTGTATCGTATCATATTGTATTGTATTCCTATTAGGGCTATAACTAAACCCACAAGCGAACAAAACTTTTTTTTATACATGGTGTCTGTCCGTTTGGACCTTAGAGCAACGCGTGCTTTCTACGGAAGGGAGTAGCCATTCGCCGCGTTCCCCTCTGTCAAAGTACAGGCCCAACTGGACATGCGAATTTAATAAAACAAGGCGCGCTCGGATTTCAAACTAGACCGAATCGAGTCGCGCGAGTGAACGCTGCAGTACTAAAAATGCCGAATTGTTCAGTTTTCTGCTGTAAAAAGAGATCTGGGAGATCAAGCTTGCAAAAAGATGGTGTTACATTGCACATGTAAGTACTTAAATTGTTATCGTATTATTGCTATTTAATTACATTTAAACAACAAAGTCGTAAATTATTGTCGGATTCGTTTACCAACATCGAGTACGCTAATCCGTACAAATTTCGGATCGGTCAAGCGATAAATCCGACTTTTCGCCGCTGAACAACTTAGTGATGTTAGTGTCCATGTGTGAGTTTTGAGTCATCTGTACACGAATTATTGGTTTATTGTTGGATTATTTATGTGTTAACGTCAGCATGACAGTCAGTTGACAGTTTTGTTTTTGCATGTAAGTGTGCGGAACTGCACTTGCAACAACGCCAGAACTATTTTAAAGGTAATCTACCGCTAAGGCTGCTCCCTTCCGGTAGGAAGCCCGCGTTGCTCTAAGGTTTGGACAATTCTGCCAGCGTCAACATTACACAACATTTGACACATACACGTTTCTTCTTCTTCTCTTTTTTAAAATATGGCTTTTCTGTCATAATTAATAGGACAATTTCGCCAGTGCCAAGGTAAACACTCTTCGAGAGGCACGTTGTACGGTGATTTTAGTTTTTGCAACTTGATAGTAAAATTCCAGAAACCACGTGGAGACCACTTGCGCATTAAAAAATGTCAGACACGAGAGCAATATAGAATTTTGGGATCACTGTTCACTGCCAAGGCCAATCGTCGCATAAAACACTATCAAAATTATACTTCAACTAGCCAAAGAAACAGAAATAGCAAAATTAGATACTGTCCGCTATGCCGTACATCCGCCATCTTCGTATGCTACAAATCGAATCCCACATACACACGTTACACTTGATATTTGAAATTTGACAGTGACAATAAAAATGAAAATGCGGGTAGTTGTCCGTTGGTGTTAGTTTCGTCGGGTAGTCGCGCGAGCAGAGCGGTGGCGCGCTGTGCGCGTGTTGCAGCAGCCGCCGAGTAGCCTTGCTACTAGGAAGAAGGGCTACACAGTAGCCCTAAAACTAACTAAACTATACTTAGCGGCACAAAATTTGGCCCACCCTTCATACAAAATTACCGATTCTGCATTCATTTGAGGGCCAGATTTTTGCCGCTCAGTATATTTAAGACGTGAGGTATGATCCGTTACAATATAATTTAATATGAGTGAGTCTCACGCTAGTTTTATGTTCAAAATTACGTTAAGAATTTACAATCAGGGATGTCAGACGTACCAACTTCTCGGTACACATACCAGTTTTTAGTGCTACGTAAAGTACTATTCAATGGAAAAAATCAATTGTGTAAACAAAGCAATTTTTCACGATTACTCCGTAGTTACTTACATTTGAACGCCAATCCCGATCATATTCACATCTCAATGAGCTCACCACTGTTTTTAACAATCATTTTATCATTAAATAATCGTGTAAATATGTTTATTTTATAGAATTAATTCGAAGACGAAAATCCGTTATATTTGTCAAATTGACATGATAATTTTTTCCTCACCGAAGTTGGGCTATGGTCGGTCTAGTCTCTGGAAATTTAGTGCTGTACCAACAAAATTAATTATTTGACTGAACCAACCTTACCTACCGATAATTATGGCTGGCTCTGCAAATTAATTTATTCGTAGATATTAATTATTTGTGTTAAATTACACTATTTAATGAAGGTTTATAAAGGTTTCTAATCATAATCTAATACAAATTTCTCCTATGCACACATATCTCAGGTTGCCTTTTTCTACTACGTTACTTAAGCAGCAAAAAAATCTAAATTAATCCATATTTTAACTGACCCTTTCAATTCTAAAGTACTCCATCATAAACCTTGGGGAAAATATACGTCAAAAAATATAAGTGGATATACATGTTTCACCATTTTAAAAATTCTACCCTTAAAGGGGTATAAAGGGGAGTGTAAGTTTTGAACATGAAGTGTAAGTTTGTATGGAAGAAACTTTAGGTATATATATTTGAAGATATAATTCTAAAACTTCTTGAAAATGCTATTAAACATTTTAAGTTAAAAGGGGACATAGAAACATTGTGAATGACTCTTGAACAGGACTAAGAGAATACGTGATTCGCAATTTTTATAATTAAACTTAGGGATTACATTAAAGAATGAAATATGAGTAAATTCAAAATAATTATTTACTGCTGATTGAAGTATCTTAAAGAGCTTTCACATCACTAGAGGCAACGTCAGTCAGTCAGTCAGCCAGTCGTCAGTCAAGTGTCAATGTCAGTCACCACATTTGTTTACACAATTGATTTTTTCCATTGAATAGTACCATACCATGCACCAAGACTAGTCGGTCCTTGTATGCAAAAATACAAAGATTGGCCGTTGACTTCCTTTTCTATTGTTTGCTTGAGCAAACGAAGCCTCGTTTCCGATAAAAATCTACGTCATGAATTATTTATTCATTTTTATAAATATATTTTACATTTTATATCCGAAATGCAATATAATATAAAAAAAAATTTAAAGTGACATTTCTTCGGTGCGTTCGATAATTACGGTAAGTCCACGAAATTGTTTTTTTTCACTAGGATGCGATTTCCGACACAGTTTATATATCAGTGTTGGCAGCGGAGCACAGGGGTAGTACCAGTTTTTCGTTTTCGTACCAGCTTTTAGCCAGCTCTGCTCACGGATTTCTGAGTAGCCGTCTGACATCCCTGTTTACAATAAATCGGAATCGGAGTTTTCGTAGTGTCTGAGACCCTATAATATGTGTTTAAGAATATTCTTCACTTACTCATCATCCAACATGTTGATAATAAACGCAAGGAAGTTGTAATGCGTCAACGGGATTCCCTTGGGCAGGCCCGTGGTTCCCGAGGAGTAGAGGATGATGGCCAGGTCCTTCCAGCCCTCCACTGGTGCCGCCACGAAGTCTTCCACGTCGCCAGTTTCAGTGAGGAACTCTTTGAATGTCATGGCGCCTTCTGCTTCTGACTGAAATTGTGAAGAGGCCAAAATTCTTTCTCACATAGATAGAAACTTTAATCTTCATAACAAAAGAACATGGCTCTACACACGTTTTTGATAAAAACAAAGGAAGAAAAAACATGTTAACAATCATACAGAGAACAAAAAGATACAAAACAGATATGGGTGAAGACCAAAAAGTTGCACAGCGTTAAAGCTGCGTTAGCACGTAGTTTTAATTTCCATTGTGACACGAAAATTAACCATACAAATGTATGATTAATCGTGTCACAATGGAAAAAGTGAATGGAAATTAAAGCTACGTGCTAACGCAGCTTTAACGACGCAGCTTTAACGCTGTGCAACTTTTTGTATAGAGAAACCACATTGTAATACAGGGAGCCATGTTATGTAATGAAGATACGGCGCTGACCCAGCATAATGCCGCAGCAAATAAGCCGTAGCGCTGGTATTCTGCCAGTACCTGTGTGAGTTTGAATGCCGGCAACCGTGGTATCTACCAGTGGTGCCACATTACATGCCATTGAGGATAAAAACGCTTAAACGTGCGGTGTAGTGTTAAAACTGTTAACTGGTTCGCTAACCGCCTATTGAGTCTAGCCTTGAAGAGCCCTAGATTGTATTTATACGAAAACACAGAAAATGGGAGCAAATTTCATTCCTTAGTATAGTAGTTAAATTAACGAGTTCCTTAAAAGCCGAGGTGGTCTCGTGGTTTGAACTGTGGCTTTTCGAAAGTGGAGTTTTTCGAAATTCATGTGCGAAATTACCAATTATTTGTAAACCACGAGTTGTACGGTGAAGTAAAACATTGTGAGGGAACCTGCACATTCCCGCGACTTTCAATGGTCTGAGTGGAGTTCCCAATCTGCACTGGGCCAACGTCGGAACTACGGCCCAAGCCTTCTCATTCTGAGAGGAGGCCTGTGCTCAGCAGCGGGACGTATAAAGGCTGGGATGATGGTGACGAACGAGTTTCTGAGTGGAGACCGCGTCTCGACATACGTAGTGTAGGACGCCCTCGAGCCAGCTGGAGTGACGATCTGCAAAAGGCTGGTAGTGTGCTACTGCTGCTGAATGCGTCGAGCCGAGGACAGGGCGTAATCGCTCTCATTGGATGGAAGATCAGGGTTCGAAAATATCCGATATTTATTATAAATATCAAAATATCGGTTTTTTATGATATATATCTGATATATATCAAAAGTTTGATATATACCACCAGATGGCCTAGTGGTTAGAGAACCTGACTACGAAGCTTGAGGTCCCAAAGAATATTCGAGCAAGTTTAGGTATATATAATACCTTAGGCTGCTATTTACTCTTAAACTACTAATAATTCTCAAGAAAACTTAACCGTTGTAGACCTTTCCAACGATACCCCACACTACAAGGTTGGATGAGAAAAAAAAACACCCCCACTTTACGTCTATGAGAGGTACTCTAAAAAAAATGTTTTTGTTTTTTTAATTGTACTATTTTGTCGGCATAGCTTACATATAAGTATATTCGTGCAAAATTACAGCTTTCTAGCATTGATAGTCCCTGAGCAAAACCGCGGACGGACAGACAGACAGACATGGCGAAACTATAAGGGTTCCGTTTGTGCAATTTTGGCTACGGAACCCTAAAAAACATTTTTGCACGTGTGACCACGGAGTAGCAAGACTTGTTGCACAAGAGACAAGTTGCAGTTAATAGTTAATAATATTCATAGTGAATAAAGGCCACCTTAGAATGCCACAGTTGTCGTTCATTGTGTCGCCACTTGCATCCACCATCAGCGGGTGCCCATGATCTCATGATGTCATTCCATCTAGTGAGAGGCCTGCCAACGCTTCGTCTTCCGGTTGTGGACGCTGGAGAACTTTTCTCCCCCAACGGTTATCTGTTCCTCGAACCCAGCCCATCCCACTGCTACTTCGACTACATATTCTTTGACTTCAGTTCTTCAGCTCTGAGCATACAATACAATAACTCTTTATTGCACACCAACATATAGTGAGCACTACAGAAAACACAGGTATATACACAGAGGTATAGCATAGCTCTCCTTTAATATCGTCTACTTTGTATTTACCTTGTCTCCAAATACAATGAAGGTTTTGATGCTATCGATGGACTGTAGGGTTTCTTTCTGATTCTTCCAGCCATCGGGAGAGCAGAACATGATGGTGGGCTTGACCAGGTTCACGCGATGCAAAATTGTTGCTGAAACAAAGTCAAAGTCAAAGTCAAAATATCTTTATTCAATTTAGGCCATAACAAGCACTTATGAATGTCAAAAAAAAATCTACCACCGGTTCGGAAAAACCTCCGTTGAGAAGAATCCGGCAAGAAACTCAACGAGGTATATTTTTTTTAAAACAAATTTACAATATTATTAAATGATATGTATACATCACAAGTATTTAACACCACTTTATTTTTAACACAGTAGGTTCGCTATTTGAAAGGATCGCTAATGCGGATCGGAAT
The DNA here is from genome assembly GCF_025370935.1 of Choristoneura fumiferana. Lineage (NCBI taxonomy): Eukaryota > Metazoa > Arthropoda > Insecta > Lepidoptera > Tortricidae > Choristoneura > Choristoneura fumiferana. The sequence continues at coordinate 4,043,835 of NC_133497.1, read as the reverse complement.
TATTTCCAAATATCCCTGTCCATGATATAATCATTAACTTTAAGTATACTTCTAAGTAGTCTTCTTGACAATAGATCTGATGAACAATTCAAACAAACATTCAATATTTCTAGGGTGGTGTACCTAGTAGACATCCAAAATCCAAACATCAAACATCCAAATTGCTTTTGCTTGCGTGGCCTAATGATTTTGATCGCGGCCTATGTCGAATAAGCCTCCTGTTGGGTACTTGTACTCGTATTGTGCCATGGCTGGCACATGACTTATCTGGATCGTGTCGATTAATTTGGAATGCAGTGATATCTATCTCACGCGCGATCGATCCAGATAAGCCACGCCGCCATCTCAGAGCCTTAGAGATATTCTAGTATATAAGCTAGCATGTATATAATGTAGGGAGTTCTGTTCAGTGGTAGTACGAGACCAGTAAACGAGTCCAAGTAACCCGCACAAGATCTATTCACTCTCCCCAACTTATTTTCCCCTAAATGTATAATTGATATTTTTTGTAAGTCTACCCGAATAAAGGCAGTAGAGTAGCCTAATCTGCTGTCTAATGTCCATGTTGTGCCAACTCCCATAATAGTCGGACGCTCTGCGCTCGAAGTTGTTGACGTTGTATACCTGGGACAAACGGTCCTGTAAAGTAGGTCCAACTTCGAGAAAGAGATCACTCGTCGAATCCGACTCGGCTGGGCAGCGTTCGGGAAGCATCACAGTGTCTTTTCGTCCAAATTACAGCAGTGTTTGAAGTCAAATCAGTGTGTGTTGCCAGTGATGAAATACGGATCTGAGACGTGGGCGCTAACGATGGGCCTCATGAGGAAGCTCAAAAGTCAGAGGGCTATGGAGAGGGCTATGCTCGGGGTTTCTCTGCGGGATAGAATCAGAAATGATGATATCCGCAGTAGAACTAAGGTTACCGACATAGCCCAAAGAATTGAGAAACTGAAGTGGCAGTGGGCGCAGCACATTGCTCGCAGGACTGATGGCCGATGGGATCAGAAGGTTCTCGAGTGGCGTCCGCGGACGGGGAGACGAGCTCTAGGTAGGCCTCCAACTCGACGACCTGGTTAAGATCGCAGAATCGCGGTGGATGCGGAAAGCACAAGACCGGTCTGAGTGGAGCTTCTTGGGGGAGGCCTATGTCCAGCAGTGCCTTTCAATACGTAACTCCTTTTTCGGGCAGTCGGGTAAAATCTCGAGCCTAGGTTCAATCTCAATCTGCTTGAGAGGCCATAGGTCAAATCACGAGGCCGCAAGCTACCACGGCTACAGCAATGTCTCGTGATTTCAATTCAAGCTGGACCCACTGAGGTCTGGTTTGAATTTGAAGTCTGATAGAAATTCCCAAAAAAAATTCGGAGTAAATAATAGATAATCCCCATCGGACTAAACATACTGGGGAGAGACACCATGTTTCGTCAGAGAGAGAGCCACGTGGACAGTCTGCCAAGCGAAGTTGAATTACGCCAGTTACTTATACAAACCGTTCCCACAGGTGACGTAGCTGCAAACGTGGCACTCGAGTACATGATGCCAACCAGCGACGAGACACCATGCTACCAGTTGTTAGACTGAGTTTGAGTCTAACAACTGGTAGCATGGTGTACGGTTGTGTCACTCTGAAGATGAGCTCTGGTTGAGTTCGAAACGCGTCAGTGTAGTGTGGTGGTGGTGATAGATGGGTTTGTGTGATTTGTGTGTGTTCTTACAGTGTGGAGGTGGAGGAACTGCATGAACACGCATATTTTGCATAAGCTTAGCTATCGTAAGGTCGCGGGTGAGCAAGGAAATTCTTTTGGTTCATTACTTGTATGATGTGTAACCCGTCGAGCGATTTAGGCACACACGTGTGTGCCTAAGGAAACCTGTCCGAAAATGCGCTAGGGTGCACTCAGTGAGTGTGTCTATCGCAGTTCCGCCAGTTCCGGACAAATTTCGCTAGGCGCTTTTTGCACCCCCAAATCGCTCGACGGGTTAATATGTATTTCATTAAGTATATTTTACTCGTATCTATATAAGTCCGTTGCCTAGTATCCATAGTACAAGCTTTGCTTAGTTTGTTACTAAGGTCAATTGGTGTCCAGTGACCCATGATATATTTTTTAGATGGTGACAACATCTCCACCAGAGACACCTTAGTGAAAGGGCCACGTAATCTACCAGACCAAGTCGTAGTACGTCAGTAATCAGTTACATTTACCTCTCCCACAGGTAACATCAGCTGGCGCAAATGTGGCCCCCGAGCAGATGATGCCCAGCAGCGTGGGAAGGAACTCTCGACATTTCTCGCTGCAGATGCTGACCACGTCTCCGCGAGAGACGCCTAGCTTCGTCAGAGAGAGGGCCACATCGACACTCTGCTGGACGAAGTCGCGGTACGTCAGAGTTTCGCCGGTGTCTGCGTTTATCTAGGAACAAGTCAAAATATATTTTTAGGGTTCCGTACCTAAAGGGTAAAAACGGGTCTCTATTACTTACTTAGTATTAAGACTCCACTGTCCGTCTGTCTGTCTGTCACCAGGCTGTACTCGTATCTCATGTACCGTGATAAGTAGACAGTTGACATTTTCACAGATGGTGTATTTATGTTTCCGCTATACTTAACAACAAATAGTTAAGTACTAAAAACAAAATAAAATAAGTATTTAAGTAGGGCTCCCATACAATAAACGTGAATTCACAAAACTTACATCGTGGTTTTTATTAACGTTGTATTAAAAACAAACGTGCCAAATTTCGTGACTCTGAAACAAGTGGTTTAAATTTCGAGATTTTATCCCGATCCTGTGGGAATATCGGGATAAAAAGTAGCCTATGTTTTATTCCAGACGTCCAGCTATCTAAGTACCAAATTTCAGCCAAATTCGTCCAGCAAAACTTACGTGGAAATTCACAAAAATTACACCACATTCCACTTTCACACATATTTATCCAAGTTGCTAACAAAATTTTATAATATTTTATTAACTAACGCTTAGGTACGAAGCCGTGGTGGCCTAGTGGTTTGACCTATCGCCGCTCAAGCAGAGGGTCGTGGGTTCGAACCCCGGTTCGCACCTCTGAGTTTTTCGAAATTCATGTGCGGAATTACATTTGAAATTTACCACAAGCTTTGCGGTGAAGGAAAACATCGTGAGGAAACCTGCACAAACTTGCGAAGCGATTCAATGGTGCGTGCGAAGTTCCCAATCCGCACTGGGCCCGCGTGTGAACTATGGTCCAAGCCCTCTTGTTCTGAGAGGAGGCCTGTGCCCAGCAATGGGTCGTATATAGGCTGGGATGATGATGAGGTACGAAAATAATTTAGTGGACCTAATAAATTATCTGTAGCCATCCTATTACGCGAGTTAGATAAAACCTTATCATTTTAAATGAAAAACATTAATTGCTAGCTACTTTTATCAGTGTCATATACCTACCTATTCGTTTGTTTATCTCAAGTATTAACACAATGATATTATAGCCAACACCTATTGCAAATAAATGAGTTATGAATTACTTATGACGGTTCCATTTTTCAATGTTGGTATTTGCTTCTTGAGATTGTTTCCGTACTTGGGCGTTTTAAAAATAAAAGTGTACCCTTTCATTTTTTTTGAAATTTTGGAAAAAATATGGTTTTTCCTACTCAGAATCAAGAGCACAATCGATTCCGATAGTTTAAAAAAATTACCCCAAAAAAATTACAGTTTTGCGACGTTTTTAGGGTTCCGGAGCCAAAATGGCAAAAACGGAACCCTTATAGTTTCGCCATGTCTGTCTGTCCGTCTGTCTGTCTGTCCGTCCGTCCGCTGCTTTGCTCAAAGACTATCAATGCTACAAAGCTGTAATTTTGCACGGATATACATTATGTTATGTAAACTATGCCGACAAAATGCTACCATAAAAAACTAAAAAAACTTTTTTTTAGGGTACCTCCCATAGACGTAAAGTGGGGGTGATTTTTTTTTTCTCATCCAACCCTATAGTATGGGGTATCGTTGGATAGGTCTTTTAAACCATTAGGAGTTTGCTAAGACGATTTTTCGATTCAGTGATGTATTTGCGAAATATTCAACTTTAAAGTGCAAATTTTCATTAAAATCGAGCGTAATAAAATCTAAACCAGTGGAAAAATTTGAAAAAATTCAGGATGGTAGTAAGTATATCAAACTTTCAAGGAAAACTATAACGGCTAAGTTTGCTTGAGAATTATTAGTAGTTTTACTCTTAAATAGCAGCCTAAGGTATAAATTATACTTACCTAAAACAGAAGATTCCGTATAAAATACGAAATCCTTAGAAAAATATTACTTAATTTTTTCGTAATGGCTACGGAACCCTTTTTAGGGCGTGTCCGACACGCTCTTGGCCGGTTTTTTTTTTCATACACAGTATGGGTGGGACAAAACTGACTCATAAAATTTTGTATGAAAAAATGGGGACATTTTTTTAAACGATCGGAATCGATTGTGCTCCTGATTCTGAGTAGGAAAAACTATATTTTTTCCAAAAATTAAAAAAAAAGGAAAGGGTACACTTTTTTGAAAACGCCTACTTACGAGTACAAATACGAGTATTACTTATTTTGAGGAGTTGGTACCTCGAAAAACGGAACCCTTATTGGCTCTGTGCACGACATCAGCGCCACCTAGCGTCCGCAACTTTTCTGGCTCTGATGCTCTGACGTTTTGAAATTTCATCGCGACATTGTGACCAAAATCAAACCTATAACGTATTAATTTATAATACAAAATTACTGTGATACCGTGATTTGGGTGGACAAAAGGTTGTGAATTCATTTTTGGTCATTAAAATTAAATGAGGTAAGTAAAATTTATTCAAAAAGTGTGTTTTATTTTCGTTATGTCAGGGTTTGTTTACTTCATGTTTAGTTTACTTTTACTGTGAAACGAAAAGATAAAGCTATCTTATTGGTTTCTTTGAATAATAGTAAAATTATATAATTGTTGCTATATCGCTAGTAATAAATTAAATATCGTTTTCAGATCAAAATCAATATCATTTTGAAGACGCGGTTTTGTGAGTATCACTCAATATAAAATTTCAACCACAAACCGTTTCATAAGGAAAATTGTTGCTGGACATGTCCGAGATGTAGAGGAATTAAGAACAAAACAGGGACAGTGTTCAACAATTCAAGCTCGCATCATAACACAAACATCTATTACTAAAATTAGGTAGTTAAAGTCTATACAAATTGCTTTGTTAATGATAGATTCATATGAGTATGACAGATGACAGAGCCAGAACTATTTCTACTTTTGGCCACCATGAGCGCTGCGATAGATTTCATCACCCCCACCTAGTACTTCGCACCCTCCCAATAGGATGATTTTGTTTTCCGTCTGACAATGACATTCTTTTTCACAGGAACGCGTGGAAGCATCAAGTAGAAATTAATCCTATCCTACTAATATTATAAATGTGAAAGTTTGTGAGTGAGTGAGTGAGTGAGTGAGTGAGTATATTTGTTACTTCTTCACGCAGAAACGGCTGGACGGATTTGGATGAAATTTGGCGAAAAGTTAGTTTATAACCTGGATTAAAACATAGGATACTTTTTATCCCGATATTCCCACGGGATAGGGATTAAATCTCTAAATAACAACTGCTGGGCCTCGAGTCATGCAATTTGGTATGTAGGTATTTGGATGTCTGGAATAACACATAGGATACTTTTTATCCCGATATTCCCACGGGATAGTGATAAAATCTCTAAATAACAAGCGCTGGGTAAAATGAAATTTGGCATGCGTGCTTTAATTTAACGTCAATGAAAACCACGATGTAGTTTAAAGGAATTCCCACGAGAATTTAATATAATCCCGGAATTTCAATTGTAACTACCAGTTTCCTGTACCACAAAAGATACAAGTGCTACAATTTGACAAAATTGTAACATTTTACTAAGATAAACTTAACAATTTCGTAGAATTGTAGCACTTGTAACTTTTGTGGTACAGGGGGCAGATCTAATAGTTTACGCGTGCGAAGCCGAAACTCTGCCAAATGCCTTAACCTGTAGTTCCATCCAGTAATTTCCGGTGGTCTTTACTCTTAGATAATTGAAATTTGGTATGAAGGTAGCCTCTATAGCACAGCCAATAAGAAAAGTACATAAATGTTATCATACGTCAGTCACCATCTAAAATTAGTTCTTGTTATTGAAGATGGGATGGCATTCCAGCATTCTTATTAACATATCGATCGAATATGTGTAAATCTCTCCCTCTCTCTCTTCTCTCTCCCTCCTTCTTCTTCCTCTATCTCGCCCACCCCCCTCTCTCCGCCTCTTTTCTCTCTCTCCGTCTCTCTTTCTCTCTTAATACATACATATACCTACTGTCGTAGATTCGGTACTTACAATAGCTACAGCATCTCCATAAGACCACAGCTTCTGCACCATGTGCTGCCCAAAGTTGAGGTCCACGGGGATCTCCAGGTCTTGAGGCCCGTACAAGTATAACTTGTTCCTCAGCATATTAGTTATTTACGTCTGGAAAACAATATAATCATCAACATACAATACCTACACCAACAACTCCAAGGCCGTCCTAATCCATGCAGAACGCCCTCGGATACACTAAAGAAAGTTAATATTTTTTTTTTTTAATTTTTTTTTGTATAATCACCCTGTGGGCTCGGAGGCCCTGGGCACGGCCCCGTATGCCCTTACAGTAAAGATAGTATTGATCCATCCAACCAACCTATAATGACCACACACTGTTTTGTTTCGGAGCAGGGGGGGTACTACGTAATTTGAAAATCGAAGTTCGTATCGTACCGTCCCTCTCACTTTCGTATTAAATAATATAAGCGTCAGCGGGACGACAAGATACGAAGTTCGAAGTTCGAACTGGGGTCAATTTTTATTTGGTTGTCGTTTTTTTTTTATTGTCAGTTCCTAATTTTATACTACATTTTCAGTTTAGTTACGAAATTTCCATACATTTTGTGTAACTCAATGGAAAATTTTGTAGGACATAGTGTGAAACTGGGCTTACCATAGTCAGAATAAGCAATTTTAGGTACCAATTCACCAAATTGCATTGAAATCTGAGAAAAGAAAGATATCGACAAGCAAATAAAAATTGGCCCACTTAGTGAGGTCCAGAGCCGGACAGTTTTGTACCTTTTCTTGTAAGACACAGCACTCTTTACCCGACTGCCCGAATTAGGGTTATTATCCAGTTGGTTCGTACCAAGTGTTCGTACGACTGAATTGATCACACACATTGCGTGTATAAATACTTGGGTACAATATGATTAGTCATTGAGCAAAATCAGAGATACGTAGATATATCAGTAACGTGTGCATCGTCGGAATCGTATTCAGCGATAGAATAGAAGTCGAACGTAAATAATATTTATTTATTTATATATAGAAAAGAATGGAATATTACGTTCTGTCTTAAGGGGGCGGTGAATAAGGAATTACGAACGAGAGTCTATTAGAAGCCCGAAGTCGAAGACTGAGTGCTTTAATGAGTCGATGTTCGTAATTCTACTACCGCTCGTGCGACATACAATGTTTTTCATCGCATTTGCGAGTAAAATTTTATATTTTCAAAAGGAAAAAATATAATTCTTTCAAATAGTTATATACGATAGGTACCTATCTACCTTAGGCGGCGCTCTTGGCAGCGCCGCTCCCGCAGCACGCGCCTGACGCGCGGGTGCGTGTGCGTGTGCGGGCGGGCGGTGCTGGCGTGCATCAGTACGGGCATTGACTCATTTACCGACCTTGGGCTTCATGACAACAAAATTAGTACGGGCAATGACTCATTTACCGACCACGGGTTTCATGTCAAGCACATTAAGGTAGAGAGGGTTTTATTTGGGGGGTTGCAACCAAGGTAGCCTGCATGTTACGACACTGTTTACGAGCAAGTGTGATGAAATAGTAGATTGATACTTAACCAAGTTCAAATTTCAAATTTCATAGTTTACATATATATTCGTGCAAAATTACAGCTTTCTAGCATTGATAGTCCCTGAGCAAACAGACAGACAGACAACTGCTCACCAGCGACCTTATGATAGCTACGTTTATGCAAGAAATGTGTGTTCATGAAGTTCCTCCACCTCAACACATTAAGAATACACGCATACACAATGTTATTAATGAATGTTAGACTAACATCGTAGGTACCATGGTGAACGGTTGATTTGATCTGAAGATGAGCTCTGGTTAAGTTCTAAACGCGTCAGTGTAGTTTGGTGGTAGTGATAGATGGGTTTGTATGACTTGTGTGTGTTCTTACAGTGTGGAGGTAGAGGAACTGCATGAACACACATATCTTGCATAAATGAGCTATCATAAGGTTGCGGGTGAGCAAAGTAATTAAAAAAAAAAATCTTTATTTCATATAATATATATGTATACAGCGTGTATTTTTGATACTACCTCAAACTGTAACTAGACGAAGATTTAAGTGCTGTGAACCGATATCAAAACAAATTGTTAATTTAGAATTAACTACAAGAGCGTAATTAATTTTTGAAATATTTTCGAGCAGCAATGTAATGCGTACAAACCGTTCTGTGGCATCGGTCACGTCAACAAGTGCAACGTTTTCAATAAAAACAAAGTAGTGTCGCGTAGTGATACATTGCGTGCTAATTAATTTTGTACGGAAAAAAATTTCTATTACTAAAACAATAAAATGTGATTATAAGGGCCTCCACTAACTGCCCTTAAAGTTTGATGTAGTATCAAAAATACACGCTGTACTTACATATTGTTTCAGTTTAGGTTAATTAACCTTTTAGAAACAGCTCCATCGTTACTACGACAAACGAAATGGTAAAAAAATAGTCTGCGAGGACCAAGTGAAGCTAAATTAAAGCTTGCAAAATCACAACTATTTTCACCGGTACATAGCAAATCGCCATACTCCCCCTCCCTTAGGTGTGAAGCAAGATATGGATCCCCCCCCTTCCAAAGGCTACGAGATTGAACTAAGAGAACCCCTCATATTGTAATCATTTTTACGATAAATATTATAAAGATTTGATAATTTTAATTACTTTGATAACTTGTATGTTACTCGTAGACTTTGAGACATTAGGTACGTTTACATAAGTATGATAAAAAACTACGTTAGATACGCTGTTGCAATGCATTATCACTTATCATTCTATCATCATAATTTATCATTTCATGCAAAATTTTATGAACTTACTTAGATATATTTTCCTCATCGCTGCAGAGATACAGGGATTCATTACGAAATTTGCTCCTTGATTCCTTATCCATAGTTTAAAGTTGAAGTAACAGATTGTTTTCTTTCCTCTACACTAGATGGCTTGTTTTTCCTAGACACTTAAGATTGCTACTGTGTCTTGCTGGTTGAAGGTAATAAATATGTACTTATAATCTGCCAAAAAAGAGACGAAATTAAAAAGTGGCAACACTGTAGTGTCCTCCCTTTTTGATTTGACAGGGTTTGAAAGGGATGACACTACAGTGTTGTCACTTTTTAATTCTTTTTTTTGACAGACTATTTCCTAATTTAATTTTGTAGGTTAGACTGTTTTGTTTTGCGCTTGCATTAGTTATAGTTTATTTTATAATTAATGGAACTATTGGTTCTTAAGTATATATTACGTACGTTGCTGCATTGAAATGTAACCGTTTGTTTCCTGAATAAATAAAAAAAAATTAGGATTGAATCTCGATAATAAGCTTAGATGGAGTAACCAAATTGACGTCATATGGTAAGAAGTAAAATCACATGTGCTTTGTATAATTTAAGGAAAGTTGTAAATGAGTCTGTGATATTGATGGCTTACCAAATACTTCAATTACTTACTTACTTATTACTTAAATAATTAAAGAGGCACAGACTGATTGCCTTGTACATCAAACACCATGGGTTTCTGACAGAATATCAGCACTGCAGGTTACTGCAGTATATGCTGAGTCAGCTCCTTTTCTAAACATCGTCGCAGGGCTCTCAATTTATCAATTTAAACAATAATGTGAACTTTATTTTGGTGCTAGTTTTAAGTTTAAAGGTATTATCGTATATTTTCTATTGTACTTTGAGCTTTGTATGCTGTTTTGAATAAAGATTCTATCTATCTATCTATCTACCACACCTATGTTACATCAACATTGAGATACGAGTATGCGGTCATATTCTGGGCTAATTCAAGTGACAAATAGCATTTAAGGCTCAGAAAAGGTGCATTAGGGCCCATGTGGGCTTCACTATCATTATGCCACGCACAGGACTTAATCACGCTAACACACACGAGTAATATTTACTTCGACGTTTCGGCAACATTACAGTGGTAGTGGCAGTAGGAGTCTACTCGTGACCACGGCCACTGTAATGTTGCCGAAACGTCGAGGTAAATATTACTCGTGTGTGTTAGCGTGATAAGTCCTGTGCGTGGTATTTTGACTATGAGTGAAAATCACGAAAGTTTAAGACTTGAATCTTGTAACCCTTATTTCCAGAAACTACGCATATTAACCCTACCCTGTTTGTATATATTTTAAGTGGTAATTTTTGTGAGATGTAATTTGCACCTATTCTGTAAATTCAAGAGTGTTCGCCTCCAGGATAAAATAAAGGCTATGTCTGGTAAAACTGCACTATTTCGGAAGAGTATATTGGGAATGGCACCCATAATCTATAACAAAGTACCGGAAAATATTATTAATATAGAAAATTTGTCTACTTTCAAAAGAGCTCTGTGTAACTGTCTATTAACAAAAGCCTACTACGAACTATAAATGATTTTTAACGGAATGAGAATACTTAATGCAAACTTTACTTCTATAATGCAGCACAATTAAAATTTGTATGCCTTGCGGCGGAACACAGTGATACTTCAGATAGAATTTAACGAATTTACGACATTTGTAATTATTATTATTATAATTTATTAGCCTGTTGCCCCCGACTCCGTCTGCGTAGAATTCGTTTATCGCTATCAAGCGGGAACTATGCAATTTCCCGGGATAAAACTATCCTGTCCTTTCCCGGGACTCAGAAATAGTGATGCAACAGACCTCTGTTTCTGTTTCCGCAACTGTGGAAGTTCCGCGCGCTTTTAAACATCCGTTTCCGCTTCTGCTTCCGCAACTTTTATAACGGAAATTTACGACAGTTTAGTGACAATTGAGACTCTCAACTCTCACTCAGCGGCCAAATTACTTTTCATAAAATATCACTTACCATTAGGTACTTAATTTTGAATATTAATAAAATTTTAATTTTCGAAATTTATTTCTATTCTATAATTCTATTTCTAATCTAGGTTGGTGTGTAGTCCTTTTTTCATAGTATTGAAACTTCCGTTTCTGCATCCGTTTCCGTTTCTGTTAAAATTTACTTTTGACATCTGTTTCCGTTTCTGGTTCCGCTAAGAGACTTCCGTTGCATCACTCAGAACAGAACTATGCAATTTTCCGGAGCAAAATTATCCTATGTCCTTTCCCGGGACTCAAACTATCTGTAATCGGTTCAGCGGTCTAGACGTGAAGGAGAACAAACAAACAGACTTACAAACTTGACTTTACAGACTTAAAAACAGCTGATTGACATACTTTTTCTCTCGGAAAATGCAAAATTCCCCCAGAATAAAAATGGTGAATACAACTTCGGGGCTGATTTCGGACATGTTTCATTCAATTCCCATTTAAGCAGTAGGGGGAATATAAAGTAAATAAAACAATGGTGGTTGCAAACTAATTAATTTTATTGCTTATTTAAATAGGTATCGAAGAACAGTAGCACCATAATTATCAGTAGGTATCGTTGTCTTGGAAAAAAATAATCAAAAAGGTTTTAGATATATTTTTTATTGTTGTGCGGGGTTCTGAAGCATTTCAACCACAGGTTTTAGGCACTTGTCCCACCGCCGACGATGAGCGAGAAGCGAGTAGAGCGAGTAACTAGAAACGAGAGGGCGAGCAGCGAGAAGCGAGTGTAGTTTTGTCGCTCGGCTGTAAGCGAGTGTTCGCGTGCGACGGGCAATTACTCGCTCCACTCGACTCGCTCGTGCGGGGCGGCCGCCAAGCTGACATCGCTAAGCGAGTATCTATAGCTCAGCGAGTTTTATAGCTCTTGTCGCTGCGACAAAAGATGCAAGAGCGAGTTCTCGCCGACAGTGTGAACAGCCAGCGATCAACTATTAATATATGTGTCTCTTTTACTCACACAAATATCTTTTGTTCGTTTCTTGAGCGAGAAAATAGTCGATAGCCAATCGTTTCCTCGCTGGCGGTGGAATTAACCGCCGTTTCCCTTGAGTTACAAAAATCGACTAGCATTATTTTATTAGGTATAACGTTTTAAACTTACGTGATTTCTAACCGACTTCAAAAAAAAAGGAGGAGGTTAGAGTTCTGAGGCTAATGAAAGATGAACCTGCAAAAAAAATAATATCATCATGGGACACTTGACACCAATTACCTAGTCCCAAACTAAGCGAAGCTTGTACTAGGGATACTAGGCAACGGATAAACATACTTATATAGATAAATACATACTTAAATACATATTAAACATCCAAGACCCGAGAACAAACATTCGTATTATTCATACAAATATCTGCCCCGGCCGGGAATCGAACCCGGGACCTCAAGCTTCGTAGTCAGGATCTCTAACCACTTGGCCATCCGGTCGTGAAATAAAAAAATAAACAAAACATTTGCAGGTGGTATCACCAGGTGTCACCATAGAATAAGTAATACATAAGTAATACAAGAACAGAAGCTTCTCTGCCGTACATACGTACATCTGCATTTTTTTTTTATTTTAAGCGATTTTGCAGATTCAGCTTTCATTGGACAGACTCTACGACCAACTTTATGTCCGTCAACTGTCTTCGCAAGTGGTTTATGCAAATACCTTAAAAAATCCATATTATTATCACCACCACGTATGATGTTGATGTGGTGTGGCCGCACAATTGCAATTTTTAATCGAT
>NC_133497.1:3950111-4030868 GCF_025370935.1 Choristoneura fumiferana | reverse complement strand
ATGGAGAGGGCTATGCTCGGGGTTTCTCTGCGGGATAGAATCAGAAATGATGATATCCGCAGTAGAACTAAGGTTACCGACATAGCCCAAAGAATTGAGAAACTGAAGTGGCAGTGGGCGCAGCACATTGCTCGCAGGATTGATGGCCGATGGGGTCAGAAGGTTCTCGAGTGGCGTCCGCGGACGGGGAGACGAGCTCTAGGTAGGCCTCCAACAAGATGGAGCGACGACCTGGTTAAGATCGCGGAATCGCGGTGGATGCGGAAAGCACAAGACCGGTCTGAGTGGAGCTTCTTGGGGGAGGCCTATGTCCAGCAGTGGACGTCTTTCGGCTGACATGATGATGATGACTCTGCTGCCTGCCTTTCAATACGTAACTCCTTCTTCGGGAAGTCGGGTAAAAACTCGAGCCTAGGTTCAATCTCAATCTGCTTGAGAGGCCACAGGTCAAATCACGAGGCCGCAAGCTACCACGGCTACAGCAATGTCTCGTGATTTCAATTCAAGCTGGACCCATTGAGGTCTGGTTTGAATTTGAAGTCTCATAGAGATTCCCAAAAATTTTACGGAGTAAATAATTGATAATCCCATCAGACTAAACACCCTGGGGAGAGACACCATGTTTCGTCAGAGAGAGCCACGTGGGCAGTCTGCCAAGCGAAGTTGAATTACGCGAGTAACTTATACAAACCCTTCCCACAGGTGACGTAGCAGCTGCAAACTTTTTAATTATAAATGAGGTGCTTTATAGGAGCCGTGGTGGCCTAGTGGTTTGACCTATCGCCTCTCAAGCAGAGGGTCGCGGGTTCAAACCCCGGCTCGCACCTCTGAGTTTTTCGAAATTCATGTGCGGAATTACATTTGAAATTTACCACGAGCTTTTCGGTGAAGGAAACCATCGTGAGGAAACCTGCGCTAACCTGCGAAGCAATTCAATGGTGCGTGTGAAGTTCCCAATCCGCACAAGGCCTGCGTGGGAACTATGGCCCAAGCCCTCTTGTTCTGAGAGGAGGCCTGTGCCCAGCAGTGGGACGTATATAGGCTGGGATGGAATGGATAGAATGGAATGGCTTTATAGGAGATGGGGTGTGCAGTCTTGAAAAATCCATTGTGGACGACTGGGAAGTGAGGGCCCAGATAATGCCGGACTCACACCGGCTAAAATCCATTGTGGACGACTGGGAAGTGAGGGCCCAGATAATGCCGGACTCACACCGGCTAAAATCCATTGTGAGACTAGTCGAGCCCAGATAATGGGCTACACGGCTAAATCCATTGTGGAGCCTGGGATGAGACCCAGATATGCCGGACTCACACCGGCTAATCCATTGTGGACGACTAAGTGACAGTAATTGCCGGACTCACAGGCTACAATCCAGTGGAGAAGTGAGGCGATAATGCAGACTCACCCGGCTACAAACCAGGTTACACGTCTACTCTGGAGCTATCGAAGAGAAGTTAGATTTTTTATCTGGTCTTGCTTCAGTGATTTGCTGGAAAGCCGGGAGAGGAGCATGCATTCTCCCATTAGGCCTAGGGATCAGTCTTTTTTGTCCTGTCCAAGTTGTTTCCTCCTTGAGCGACCCTGAGAAGACCACAGTGAAAGTTTGCTGGGCAATTTCCTATTTACCTCTCCCATAGGTAACATCAGCAGGCGCAAACGTGGTCGGGAGCCATGAGCACATGATGGGCACATGATGCCCGCAGCGTGGGAAAGAACACCAGCCGTTTCTCACTGTAGATTCTGACCGATTGTTTCACCAGTGAGAGGGCCACGCTGATAGTCTGTTGGGCGTAGTAATTACCCTCCCACAGGTGATGTCAGCAAGCGCATACGTAGAACCCGATCACATGATATTAAACAGCGTGGACTCTAGGCTCCAGTGGCGTAAATATATAAGGGCTTTTTGGACTACATACAACCAAGTGGATATAAAGGGCCCGCGACCCTTATTGTAGACCTACTATACCATAATCGAACAGAGTTTTTGTAAAAATTACAATTAGTTAATTAATTAGGTAGACAGACCCCAACTATCATCCCAGGCCCCACAAACTCAGTCCGCGCCTGCCAGGCACTTCTCACTGCAGTTGACGACCGGATGGCTAAGTGGTTAGAGAACCTGACTACGAAGCTTGAGGTCCCGGGTTCTATTCCCGGCTGGGGCAGATACTTATATGATGTTTAATATGTATTTCATTAAGTATATTTTACTCGTATCTATATAAGTCCGTTGCCTAGTATCCATAGTACAAGCTTTGCTTAGTTTGTTACTAAGGTCAATTGGTGTCCAGTGACCCATGATATATTTTTTAGATGGTGACAACATCTCCACCAGAGACACCTTAGTGAAAGGGCCACGTAATCTACCAGACCAAGTCGCAGTACGTCAGTAATCAGTTACATTTACCTCTCCCACAGGTAACATCAGCTGGCGCAAATGTGGCCCCCGAGCAAATGATGCCAGCAGTGGGAAGGACTCTCGACATTTCTCGCTGCAGATGCTGACCACGTTCCGCGAGAGACGCCTAGCTTCGTCAGAGAGAGGGCCACATCGACACACTGCTGGACGAAGTCGCGGTACGTCAGAGTTTCGCCGGTGTCTGCGTTTATCTAGGAACAAGTCAAATATATTTTTAGGGTTCCGTACCAAAGGGTAAAAACGGGTCTCTATTACTTACTTAGTATTAAGACTCCACTGTCCGTCTGTCTGTCTGTCACCAGGCTGTACTCGTATCTCATGTACCGTGATAAGTAGACAGTTGACATTTTCACAGATGGTGTATTTATGTTCCGTTATACTATAACAAAAATAGTTAAGTACTAAAAACAAAATAAATTAGTATTTAAGTAGGGCTCCCATACAATAAACGTGAATTCACACAAACTTACATCATGGTTTTTTAACGTTGTATTAAAAACAAACGTGCCAATTTCGTGACTCTGAAACAAGTTGGTTTAATTTCGAGATTTTATCCCGATCTGTGGGAATATTGGGAGAAAAGTAGCCTATGTTTTATTCCAGACGTCCAGCTATCTAAGTACCAAATTTCAGCCAATTCGTCCAGCAAAACTTACGTGGAAATTCACAAAAATTACACACATTCCACTTTTACACATATTTATCCAAGTTGCTAACAAATTTTAATAATATTTTAATACTAACGCTTAGGTACGAAGCCGTGGTGGGCCTAGTGGTTTGGACCTATCGCCGCTCAAGCAGAGGGTCGTGGGTTCGAACCCGGTTCGCACCTCTGAGTTTTTCGAAATTCATGTGCGGAATTACATTTGAAATTTACCACGAGCTTTGCGGTGAAGGAAAATCGTGAGGAAACCTGCACAAACTTGCGAAGCGATTCAATGGTGCGTGCGAAGTTCCCAATCCGCACTGGGCCGCGTGTGAACTATGGTCCAAGCCCTCTTGTTCTGAGAGGAGGCTGTGCCCAGCAATGGGTCGTATATAGGCTGGGATGATGATGAGGTACGAAAATAATTTAGTGGACCTAATAAATTATCTGTAGCCATCCTATTACGCGAGTTAGATAAAACCTTATCATTTTAAATGAAAAAACATTAATTGCTAGCTACTTTTATCAGTGTCATATACCTACCTATTCGTTTGTTTATCTCAAGTATTAACACAATGATATTATAGCCAACACCTATTGCAAATAAATGAATTATGTTACTTATGACGGTTCATTTTTCAATGTTGGTATTTGCTTTTTGAGATTGTTTCCGTACTTGGGCGTTTTTAAAATAAAAGTGTACCCTTTCATTATTTTCGAAATTTTGGAAAAAATATGGTTTTTCCTACTCAGAATCAAGAGCACAATCGATTCCGATAGTTTAAAAAAATTACCCCAAAAAAATTACAGTTTTGCGACGTTTTTAGGGTTCCGGAGCCAAATGGCAAAAACGGAACCCTTATAGTTTCGCCATGTCTGTCTGTCCGTCTGTCTGTCTGTCCGTCCGTCCGCTGCTTTGCTCAAAGACTATCAATGCTACAAAGCTGTAATTTTGCACGGATATACATATGTTATGTAAACTATGCCGACAAAATGCTACCATAAAAAACTAAAAAACTTTTTTTAGGGTACCTCCCATAGACGTAAAGTGGGAGTGATTTTTTTTATCCAACCCTATAGTATGGGGTATCGTTGGATAGATCTTTTAAACCATTAGGAGTTTGCTAAGACGATTTTTCGATTCAGTGATGTATTTGCGAAATATTCAACTTTAAAGTGCAAATTTTCATTAAAATCGAGCGTAATAAAATCTAAACCAGTGGAAAAATTTGAAAAAATTCAGGATGGTAGTAAGTATATCAAACTTTCAAGGAAAACTATAACGGCTAAGTTTGCTTGAGAATTATTAGTAGTTTTACTCTTAAATAGCAGCCTAAGGTATAAATTATACTTACCTAAAACAGAAGATTCCGTATAAATACGAAATCCTTAGAAAAATATTACTTAATTTTTTCGTAATGGCTACGGAACCCTTTTTGGGCGTGTCCGACACGCTCTTGCCGGTTTTTTTTTTCATACACAGTATGGGTGGGACAAAACTGACTCATAAAATTTTGTATGAAAAAATGGGGACATTTTTTAAACGATCGAATCGATTGTGCTCCTGATTCTGAGTAGAAAAAACTATATTTTTTCCAAAATTAAAAAAAAAAGAAAGGGTACACTTTTTTGAAAACGCCACTTACGAGTACAAATACGAGTATTACTTATTTTGAGGAGCTGGTACCTCGAAAAACGGAACCCTTATTGGCTCTGTGCACGACATCAGCGCCACCTAGCGTCCGCAACTTTTCTGGCTCTGATGCTCTGACGTTTTTAAAATTTCATCGCGACATTGTGACCAAAATCAAACCTATAACGTATTAATTTATAATACAAAATTACTGTGATACGTGATTTGGGTGGACAAAAGGTTGTGAATTCATTTTTGGTCATTAAAATTAAATGAGGTAAGTAAAATTTATTCAAAAAGTGTGTTTTATTTTCGTTATGTCAGGGTTTGTTTACTTCATGTTTAGTTTACTTTTACTGTGAAACTAAAATATAAAGCTTTCTTATTGGTTTCTTTGAATAATAGTAAAATTATATAATTGTTCTTATATCGCTAGTAATAAATTAAATATCGTTTTCAGATCAAAATGAATATCATTTTGAAGACCGGTTTTGTGAGTATCACTCAATATAAAATTTCAACCACAAACCGTTTCATAAGGAAAATTGTTGCTGGACATGTCCGAGATGTAGAGGAATTAAGAACAAAACAGGGACAGTGTTCAACAATTCAAGCTCGCATCATAACACAAACATCTATTACTAAAATTAGGTACTTAGTTAAAGTCTATACAAATTGCTTTGTTAATGACAGATTCATAATGAGTATGACATATGACAGAGCCAGAACTATTTCTACTTTTGGCCACCATGAGCGCTGTGATAGATTTCATCACCCCCACCTAGTACTTCGCACCCTCCAATAGGATGATTTTGTTTTCCGTCTGTCAATGATTCTTTTTCACAGGAACGCGTGGAAGCATCAAGTAGAAATTAATCCTATCCTACTAATATTATAAATGTGAAAGTTTGTGAGTGAGTGAGTGAGTGAGTGAGTGAGTGAGTATGTTTGTTACTTCTTCACGCTGAAACGGCTGGACGGATTTGGATGAAATTTGGCGAAAAGTTAGTTTATAACCTGGATTAAACAATTGGACATAGGATACTTTTTATCCCGATATTCCCACGGGATAGGGATAAAATCTCTACATAACAACTGCTGGGCCTCGAGTCATGCAATTTGGTATGTAGGTATTTGGATGTCTGGAATAACACATAGGATACTTTTTATCCGGATATTCCCACGGGATAGTATAAAATCTCTAAATAACAAGCGCTGGGTAAAATGAAATTTGGCATGCGTAAACCACGAGTAGTTTAAAGGAATTCTCACGAGAATTTAATAAAATCCTGGAATTTTAATGTAAATTACGATCTAATAGTTTACGCGTGCGAAGCCGAAACTCTGCAAAATGCCTTAAACTGTTAGGGTATTCGGTCCAGTACTTTCCGGTGGTCTTTACTCTTAATAATTAAAAATTTGTATGAAGGTAGCTTCTTTAGCACAGCCAATAAGAAAAGTACATAAATGTTATCATACGTCAGTCACCATCTAAAATTAGTTTTGTTATTAAAGATGGGATGGCATTCCAGCATTCTTATTAACATATCGATCGAATATGTGTCAATCTCTCCCTCTCTCTCTTCTCTCTCCCTCCTTCTTCTTCCTCTATCTCGCCCACCCCCCTCTCTCCGCCTCTTTTCTCTCTCTCCGTCTCTCTTTCTCTCTTAATACATACATATACCTACTGTCGTATATTCGGTACTTACAATAGCTACAGCATCTCCATAAGACCACAGCTTCTGCACCATGTGCTGCCCAAAGTTGAGGTCCACGGGGATCTCCAGGTCTTGAGGCCCGTACAAGTATAACTTGTTCCTCAGCATATTAGTTATTTACGTCTGGAAAACAATATAATCATCAACATACAATACCTACACCAACAACTCCAAGGCCGTCCTAATCCATGCAGAACGCCCTCGGATACACTAAAGAAAGTTAATATTTTTTTTTTTAATTTTTTTTTGTATAATCACCCTGTGGGCTCGGAGGCCCTGGGCACGGCCCCGTATGCCCTTACAGTAAAGATAGTATTGATCCATCCAACCAACCTATAATGACCACACACTGTTTTGTTTCGGAGCAGGGGGGCTACTACGTAATTTGAAAATCGAAGTTCGTATCGTACCGTCCCTCTCACTTTCGTATTAAATAATATAAGCGTCAGCGGGACGACAAGATACGAAGTTCGAAGTTCGCACTGGAGTCAATTTTTATTTTGTTGTTTTTTTTTTATTGAGTTCCTAATTTTATACTACATTTTCAGTTTAGTTACGAAATTTCCATACATTTTGTGTAACTCAATGGAAAAATTTGTAGGACATAGTGTGAAACTGGGCTTACCATAGTCAGAATAAGCAATTTTAGGTACAATTCACCAAATTGCATTGAAATCTGAGAAAAGAAAGATATCGACAAGCAAATAAAAATTGGCCCACTTAGTGTAGTATAGGTCCAGAGCCGGACAGTTTTGTACCTTTTCTTGTAAGACACAGCACTCTTTACCCGACTGCCCGAATTAGGGTTATTGTCCAGTTGGTTCGTACCAAGTGTTCGTGCGACTGACTTGATCACACACATTGCGTGTATAAATACTTGGGTACATTATGATTAGTCATTCAGCAAAATCAGAGATACGTCGATATATCAGTAACGTGTGCACCATCGGAATCGTATTCAGCGATAGAATAGAAGTCGAACGTAAATAATATTTATTAATTTATTTATAGAAAAGAATGGAATATTACATTCTGTCTTAAGGGGGCGGTGAATAAGGAATTACGAACGAGAGTCTATTAGAAGCCCGAAGTCGAAGACTGAGTGCTTTAATGAGTCGATGTTCGTAATTCTACTACCGCCCGTGCGACATACAATGTTTTCATCACATTTGCGAGTAAAATTTTATATTTTCAAAAGGAAAAAATATAATTCTTTCAAATAGTTATTTGCGATACCTACCTACCTTAGGCGGCGCTCTTGGCAGCGCCGCTCCCGCAGCACGCGCCTGACGCGCGGTGCGTGTGCGTGTGCGGGCGGGCGGTGCTGGCGTGCATCAGTACGGGCCCTGACTCATTTACCGACCTTGGGCTTCATGACAACAAAATTAGTACGGGCAACGACTCATTTACCGACCACGGGTTTCATGTCAAGCACATTAAGGTAGAGAGGGTTTTATTTGGGGGTTGCAACCAAAGTAGCCTGCATGTTACGACACTGTTTACGAGCAAGTGTGATGAAATAGTAGATTGATACTTAACCAAGTTCAAATTTCAAATTTCATAGTTTACATATATATTCGTGCAAAATTACAGCTTTCTAGCATTGATAGTCCCTGAGCAAACAGACAGACAGACAACTTTGCTCACCAGCGACCTTATGATAGCTACGTTTATGCAAGAAATGTGTGTTCATGAAGTTCCTCCACCTCAACACATTAAGAATACACGCATACACAATGTTATTAATGAATGTTAGACTAACATCGTACCATGGTGAACGGTTGATTTGATCTGAAGATGAGCTCTGGTTAAGTTCTAAACGCGTCAGTGTAGTTTGGTGGTGGTGATAGATGGGTTTGTATGACTTGTGTGTGTTCTTACAGTGTGGAGGTAGAGGAACTGCATGAACACACATATCTTGCATAAATGAGCTATCATAAGGTTGCGGGTGAGCAAAGTAATTAAAAAAAAAAAAAAATCTTTATTTCATATATATATGTATACAGCGTGTATTTTTGATACTACCTCAAACTGTAACTAGACGAAGATTTAAGTGCTGTGAACCGATATCAAAACAAATTGTTAATTTAGAATTAACTACAAGAGCGTAATTAATTTTTGAAATATTTTCGAGCAGCAATGTAATGCGTACAAACCGTTCTGTGGCATCGGTCACGTCAACAAGTGCAACGTTTTCAATAAAAACAAAGTAGTGTCGCGTAGTGATACATTGCGTGCTAATTAATTTTGTACGGAAAAAAATGTCTAAATTTTTTACTAAAACAATAAAATGTGATTATAAGGGCCTCCACTAACTGCCCTTAAAGTTTGATGTAGTATCAAAAATACACGCTGTACTTACATATTGTTTCAGTTTAGGTTAATTAACCTTTTAGAAACAGCTCCATCGTTACTACGACAAACGAAATGGTAAAAAAATAGTCTGCGAGGACCAAGTGAAGCTAAATTAAAGCTTGCAAAATCACAACTATTTTCACCGGTACATAGCAAATCGCCATACTCCCCCTCCCTTAGGTGTGAAGCAAGATATGGATCCCCCCCTTCCAAAGGCTACGAGATTGAACTAAGAGAACCCCTCATATTGTAATCATTTTTACGATAAATATTATAAAGATTTGATAATTTTAATTACTTTGATAACTTGTATGTTACTCGTAGACTTTGAGACATTAGGTAAGTATACATAAGTATGATAAAAAACTACGTTACATACGCTGTTGTTATGCATTATCACTTAACATTATATCATCATAATTTATCATTTCATGCAAAATTTTATGAACTTACTTAGATATATTTTCCTCATCGCTGCAGAGATACAGGGATTCATTACGAAATTTGCTCCTTGATTCCTTATCCATAGTTTAAAGTTGAAGTAACAGATTGTTTTCTTTCCTCTACACTAGATGGCTTGTTTTTCCTAGACACTTAAGATTGCTACTGTGTCTTGCTGGTTGAAGGTAATAAATATGTACTTATAATCTGCCAAAAAAGAGACGAAATTAAAAAGTGGCAACACTGTAGTGTCCTCCCTTTTTGATTTGACAGGGTTTGAAAGGGATGACACTACAGTGTTGCCACTTTTTAATTTCTTCTCTTTTTTGACAGACTATAAGTACCTAATTTAATTTTGTAGGTTAGACTGTTTTGTTTTGCGCTTGCATTAGTTATAGTTTATTTTATAATTAATGGAACTATTGGTTCTTAAGTATATATTACGTACGTTGCTGCATTGAAATGTAACCGTTTGTTTCCTGAATAAATAAAAAAAAATTAGGATTGAATCTCGATAATAAGCTTAGATGGAGTAACCAAATTGACGTCATATGGCAAGAAGTAAAATCACATGTGCTTTGTATAATTTAAGGAAAGTTGTATATGAGTCTGTGATATTGATGGCTTACCAAATACTTCAATTACTTACTTACTTATTACTTAAATAATTAAAGAGGCACAGACTGATTGCCTTGTACATCAAACACCATGGGTTTCTGACAGAATATCAGCACTGCAGGTTACTGCAGTATATGCTGAGTCAGCTCCTTTTCTAAACATCGTCGCAGGGCTCTCAATTTATCAATTTAAACAATAATGTGAACTTTATTTTGGTGCTAGTTTTAAGTTTAAAGGTATTATCGTATATTTTCTATTGTACTTTGAGCTTTGTATGCTGTTTTGAATAAAGATTCTATCTATCTATCTATCTACCACACCTATGTTACATCAACATTGAGATACGAGTATGCGGTCATATTCTGGGCTAATTCAAGTGACAAATAGCATTTAAGGCTCAGAAAAGGTGCATTAGGGCCCTATGTGGGCTTCACTATCTTGGTGCCACGCACAGGACTTATCACGCTAACACACACGAGTAATATTTACTTCGACGTTTCGGCAACATTACAGTGGTAGTGGCAGTAGGAGTCTACTCGTGACCACGGCCACTGTAATGTTGCCGAAACGTCGAGGTAAATATTACTCGTGTGTGTTAGCGTGATAAGTCCTGTGCGTGGTATTTTGACTATGAGTGAAAATCACGAAAGTTTAAGACTTGAATCTTGTAACCCTTATTTCCAGAAACTACGCATATTAACCCTACCCTGTTTGTATATATTTGAAGTGGTAATTTTTGTGAGATGTAATTTGCACCTATTCTGTAAATTCAAGAGTGTTCGCCTCCAGGATAAAATAAAGGCTATGTCTGGTAAAACTGCACTATTTCGGAAGAGTATATTGGGAATGGCACCCATAATCTATAACAAAGTACCGGAAAATATTATTAATATAGAAAATTTGTCTACTTTCAAAAGAGCTCTGTGTAACTGTCTATTAACAAAAGCCTACTACGAACTATAAATGATTTTTAACGGAATGAGAATACTTAATGCAAACTTTACTTCAATTTGTATGCCTTGCGGCGGAACACAGTGATACTTCAGATAGAATTTAACGAATTTACGACATTTGTAATATGTCATATGCCTGTGTTAAACAAATAAATATTATTATTATTATAATTTATTAGCCTGTTGCCCCCGACTCCGTCTGCGTAGAATTCGTTTATCGCTATCAAGCGGGAACTATGCAATTTTCCGGGATAAACTTATCCTATGTCCTTTCCCGGGACTCAGAAATAGTGATGCAACAGACCTCTGTTTCTGTTTCCGCAACTGTGGAAGTTCCGCGCGCTTTTAAACATCCGTTTCCGCTTCTGCTTCCGCAACTTTTATAACGGAAATTTACGACAGTTTAGTGACAATTGAGACTAAACTCTCACTCAGCGGCCAAATTACTTTGAATAAAATATCACTTACCATTAGGTACTTAATTTTGAATATTAATAAAATTTTAATTTTCGAAATTTATTTCTATTCTATAATTCTATTTCTAATCTAGGTTGGTGTGTAGTCCTTTTTTCATAGTATTGAAACTTCCGTTTCTGCATCCGTTTCCGTTTCTGTTAAAATTTACTTTTGACATCTGTTTCCGTTTCTGGTTCCGCTAAGAGACTTCCGTTGCATCACTCAGAACAGAACTATGCAATTTTCCGGGCAAAATTATCCTATGTCCTTTCCCGGACTCAAACTATCTGTAATCGGTTCAGCGGTCTAGACGTGAAGGAGAACAAACAAACAGACTTACAAACTTGACTTTACAGACTTAAAAACAGCTGATTGACATACTTTTTCTCTCGGAAAATGCAAAATTCCCCCAGAATAAAAATGGTGAATACAACTTCGGGGCTGATTTCGGACATGTTTCAATTCCCATTTAAGCAGTAGGGGGAATATAAAGTAAATAAAACAATGGTGGTTGCAAACTAATTAATTTTATTGCTTATTTAAATAGGTATCGAAGAACAGTAGCACCATAATTATCAGTAGGTATCGTTGTCTTGGAAAAAAATAATCAAAAAGGTTTTAGATATCATTTTTATTGTTGTGCGGGGTTCTGAAGCATTTCAACCACAGGTTTTAGGCACTTGTCCCACCGCCGACGATGAGCGAGAAGCGAGTAGAGCGAGTAACTAGAAACGAGTGGGCGAGCAGCGAGAAGCGAGTGTAGTTTTGTCGCTCGGCTGTAAGCGAGTGTTCGCGTGCGACGGGCGATTACTCGCTCCACTCGACTCGCTCGTGCGGGGCGGCCGCCAAGCTGACATCGCTGAGCGAAAATCTATAGCTCAGCGAGTTTTATAGCTCTTGTCGCTGCGACAAAAGATGTAAGAGCGAGTTCTCGCCGACAGTGTGAACAGCCAGCGATCAACTATTAATATATGTGTCTCTTTTACTCACACAGGACCTTATATCTTTTGTTCGTTTCTTGAGCGAGAAAATATCCGTTTCCTCGCTGGCGGTGGCCTTAACCGCCGTTTCCCTTGAGTTACAAAAATCGACTAGCATTATTTTATTAGGTATAACGTTTTAAACTTACGTGATTTCTAACCGACTTCAAAAAAAAAGGAGGAGGTTAGAGTTCTGAGGCTAATGAAAGATGAACCTGCAAAAAAAATAATATCATCATGGGACACTTGACACCAATTACCTAGTCCCAAACTAAGCGAAGCTTGTACTAGGGATACTAGGCAACGGATAAACATACTTATATAGATAAATACATACTTAAATACATATTAAACATCCAAGACCCGAGAACAAACATTCGTATTATTCATACAAATATCTGCCCCGGCCGGGAATCGAACCCGGGACCTCAAGCTTCGTAGTCAGGATCTCTAACCACTTGGCCATCCGGTCGTCAAATAAAAAAAAAAACATTTGCAGGTGTCACCATAGAATAAGTAATAGTACAAGAACAGAAGCTTCTCTGCCGTACATACGTACATCTGCATTTTTTTTAATTTTAAGCGATTTTGCAGGTTCAGCTTTCATTAGACACTCTACGGCCAACATTATGTCCGCCAACTGTCTTCGCAAGTTGTTTATGCAAATACCTTAAAACTCCCTCTCTCCCTCTCCCCCTCTCTCTCTCTCCCCTCTCCCCCTCTTCCTCTCTCCCCCCTCTCCCTCTCCCTCTCCCTCTCCCTCTCTCCCCCTCTCCCTCACCCTCTCCCTCTTCCTCTTTTTAATTTTTGTGAAGAGTACTTTATGCCAAACGATACATTTGACTAAGTAATACTTGGTAACTAATATAAAACATGACTATGTAATTATTTTAGAAACAATAATTGGTCAAAAAAAATTTACTAAGTTGTTTTAGGAAATGATTTTTTGCCAAATGACAATTTGAGTATAATGTTTTGGGATGTGATACTTTGGGAAAAGTTTTTTGCCCATTCATTAGTAATTAGTCCGACAGAAAGAAGTGGTGAATCGTGATTCCAAGTGCGTTAGACAAATAAGACCTTAGCACTGGTAGGGTCCAAATTATTTGCTATATTAATTAGGTCCTGGCGCCCTCACTTCGCTTGCTCGGCTCGCGCTTTATAATCGCAATGAGGGCTATCGCGTATGAACTCGCCGCTAGAGGCGCTAGTGTAGCGTGAGGTCTACGAAATGTCAAATCTCATAGTTTTTGGGTGAGCTACGCGGGTTTATTTATAATTAGAATAATTTTGTGAATATTTTGCATTAACCTGAAATTATTTATGGCAATTATGCGTTACGGGGCAATGAATGTGTGTTTTGAGACAGTTTTGTCTTTCGGAAACTTTTGTCCTCCTTTTTTTCCGAACAAATCGAGACTGCGCAACACTGGTTTACAACAAAGTTTAGATTACATATGATTTTTAAACTTTGTTTTCACGCCCGTAATAACAGACTTTGAAAGCCACACCAGCCACACTTAAAAACCTCACGCAACAGTGGCGCCATCTAGAAAGACAAAAAACGATAGCCCTCATTGGACCTAACCTAACACTCCTAGCCATAATGGGGGGCTGGGTGGGCCGTGCCCACCCCAGTATGGTCTAGTGCCCACCCTAGATGTTATGTTGGGCTACCGACCGATCCAAAATTCTATAATACTGATGTCTTCACACAACAATCCAGGCCAGGCCCCCCCTTGAAAATAACCCTAGCCTAGTCACGCCAATGCTCCTCGCTTTGCTTATCATCGTACAGTCAAGGGCAATATCGACACGGCCAAAGTTGCAAAATATGTATACACGGCCTTAATGTTAAGTGCATATTGTTGGCCATGTCGATATCTTGGCCCTTGACTATACCTACCCAGTTTTCCAAAACATAAATTGACAATAAAAGTGACCAATTGGGATTGTCTAAAAATAAAAATATCAAAGCTGTTTTATTATTATTATTTTGTATAGAAAATGAATTATTTATTACAAACCGATTTCGATATTTTTTCATTACAGTAAACGATTTTAAAAACCTTTGTCTTAAAATTGTTTCCGATTTACTATACATTGTAAAAAGAATAGACAACCCTTTGAAATACTTAAGAAATATTTGGCCCCTTCCAGTGCTGGTTATGTACCTACAGTCCAGGTCAAAGATCTTTAGTAGGTACCTTGTCACTGTATGCCTTCTGACAATTTTATACAAAAGTTCAAACTTGTGTTGACAGCGACAAGGTACCTACTGATTACTGAAGTGTAAAGATATCTTTGACCTCGAATTTACTGTAGAGTTCATAAACTTGTAAGCAAAAATTTGATGAAAAATATATAACCACGTTTCTTCGCCGTTAACAATAGTCGTGTTCAGATATTTTTGATAAAATGTTTGCTCACAAGCTGAACTCGACTGTACATACGAGGAAAAAAAAGTTATATCGTGTTAACACAAAAAAAAAATGTTTGTAGTTTCTCTACTTCATAGCTTTTCGTTTTATTCCTAATTCGCTTCGTGACAACCGTACAAGCCGAACAGAACAATCCAAACGCTTTACCCCAGGTTTTTTAACAGCATGTTTGGCCCCCCAAATATGAAGCTTTACATGAGTAAGAAACCTCTTCTTCCAGTCAAAGCGTCTTTTACAGACGCGGCATCGAAAAGACCCAGCTATATGCGTGTGCGACGCCTCATGTCTCCTTAAAGAAGTCATATACGAGAATTTCGTGGAGCAAACTCTACAACTATACGGCTTCTCCCCGGTATGTACCCTCATATGAATACGCAAATTCGAACTCTCCAGGAAAACTTTCTTACAAATATGACAACGATGGGTATTCTTTGCTTTCTCAGGGAAATGCGTCAGCATATGCCTGCTACGTTTATTACTGGTAGACTTTTTGCCACAAACAGGACAACTGTGCAGTTTAATCTTCATATGTATCTGCATAATATGCCGCCTCATATCGGTTTTGTACGCAAAGTGCTTCTGGCAATAGTCGCATGTGAGGTACCTCTGCTCTGTGTGGACTTTGTGTGTGATTTTGTGTCTGATGAAATTGCTGCCTTGGTTGAAATCTTTGCCACACTCTTCACATTTAAAGGGTCTGTCTCCTGAGTGTACTCGGTTGTGTATGATCAATGCACTGGGAGTACGGAACCGTTTAGAACAATATTTACATTTATAAGGCATTTTAGGCGTTTTAGCAATAGCCACTTGATTACTTTGCGTATCTTGTTTGGAACACTTTAAAACGTGTAACATAAAAGTATATCTAACTGTGAAACGCTTGCTGCATACATCGCAAATAAACAATTTCCCTTTGTACCTTTGCATCATCCGTGACATACAGTTTTTGGAGTGCCTATCCAAACCATCTTTATCTGTAAACTTTGCATGGCATATAGCGCATACATAACTATCCCTATCTCCGTTCTCTTTACATCTCTCTCTTTTTCCATTTTTATTACATTTCTTCAAATGTCTCTTTAAAAAACCTTCTCCTTTAAAGGATATACCGCAATCGCATACGAATGCCTTTTGTTGTTTACGGTAGACATTACACATCAATTCCATTACTGGGTCAGTCTCTATACGGACAATACAATGCTTAAACTGTGTTTCATTCTCCAGCTCCGGCTCGTCAGCAAGGAATTCTCCGGAACACTCGCTACTGGCATAGTTTGACTCGCTGCAGCTCTCAGATACCTCATCACTCAACTCTTCCTTTACTGTCTGTTCTGTTTTTATCGCTGAAAAATAATAGCACATTACTGTAGAGGCCGGGATGTAGGAAGTTTAGCGTAACGAGGCCGGATAGGGATGCGAGGCCGGCAACCCCACGTTCCGGCCGAGGCTTGTATAGTGCTTTTCCCAAACATGACATGAAATAAAATAAAAAAACAAGAAATCAAGCATGGCGGGACGCTAGTCTGGTCGCCCTGTTGCGTGCGCGCGTGTCGCGCTGGCTGCTGGCGGTGGTGCTGTGGCTGGCGGAGGTGCCAGAGAGCGCGCGTTGAAACAAAAGACGGTCGCATTGCCGGCCAGCGGCCGGGAAAGTTGTATGAAATCTCTTTGCAGGCCGCTAGAGTGACCGCGCGCCGGCAGCCGAGCCGCAGCGCCTGCAGCGCGATACTTCTCGGCCTATTATTAGTAACACAACGTCAATATTTATTTCATGTCACGTTTGAGAAAAATGCATTATTAAGCATTAATAAACCTTTCTAGTCATAATTCATCGAATAAAGCGGCAATTACACTGCGTCGTTCACCTAATGCGGTCGCCGAATTTGTTTCAAATTACTTCGGCGAGCGAACGTCGTCTTTACATTAGTCTGTCCGTCTACTGCGGCGGCCTTATTAAGGCGATGGCAGCTGCCGCTCGCCGAATGCGGCCGGCTACCGTGTTCTTTACACTTGCGGTCGCCGCTGCATGCGGCGAACGACTCAAGTGTAATTGCCGCTTCAGGTTTTGCTTTGTGGCGGTCCATATCATTATCAATGTACTATAAACAATTACTTTGCTCGCCCATTAACCTTACGATAGCTATGTCTATGCATAAAAATGTGTAAACGATGCTCCTCCAACTCCACACTGTAAGAACAGAACAAACAAAACGCATACCCAACTGCCACCTCCACCACACTACACTAAATGTCCGTTTATATCTACAGACATTGAGCGTGCCAGACACGTGCCGTGGCAGAAAAAATAATATTCTTCTATGACTTCTATACAGTGTTTATTTACGTATTTATATATATCGTTACACGGCCGCGCAGACGCCGACAGACACTTAATATAATTAATATCATTTTGTATGCCACGGCACGTGTCTGGCACGCTCAATGTCTGTAGGTATAAACGGACCTTTAAGCGTAGACCAGGGGTCACCAAATGGCGGATGCGGACCGCCAGCCTATTTTGTGCGGACCTCAAGTAAACACTAACTTGTATTATTGAGTATGTTATTTGGGTCGATCAACTTTTTCTTGTACCACGTTGCCATGGTTACGTCCCCTGGACAACTCTTTAAAACCACGAGTTTCTTTATGTTTTCTGTGGTTAAAATTCATCGAGTATAAATTTATTGTCATAGTTACAAGCTCATTATTTTATAGACTATCTCCGAAGCATATTAGTCACATATATCAAAGCAGTTTTTTTAAGAAACGGTCACTGTTCTCTTGGACAACGGGACAGAATAACAAATAAGAAACAGTTCATTGACCCATTTAATAATTCACATTGATATGTTAAAAAATCTTTGATACTTTTTGTAAATAACATTTGCTTATTTAATAAACTCAAGTAGAAACGGACCGCAATGGTATTTTTACTTTTAAAACCGGACCCCCTGAAAAAACTAATTGGTGATCCCTGGCTTAGAGTAACATCTAATATCTGGTAGCATGGCGAATAATGAGGGCTATCGTTTTTTGTCTCACTAGATGGCGCACTGTTGCGTGAGGTTTTTAAGTATGGCTTTCAAAGTCTGTTATAACGGGCGTAAAAACAAAGTTTAGATTAAAATCATATTTAATACATCTTAAAACCGTACCATAAAAATATCGAGCATGCCACAGTGTTGCATAGTCCCCGTTTTGTTCGGAAAAAAGGGAGGACAAAGGTTTCAAAAAAGACAAAACTGTCTCAAAACACAGACATTCATTGCCCCGGAACGCATATTTGCCATAATTAATTTCAAATATTGCAAAATATTCACAAAATTATTCTTATTATAAATAAACCCGCGTAGCTCACCCAAAAACTATGAGATTTCACATTTCAGAGACCTCACGCTACACTAGCGCCTCTAGTGGCGAATTCATACGCGATAGCCCTCATTGTTTTGCTCTGTGTGGTGGATGTGTTTGTTTGTTGGATTTGTGTGATGATGTGTGTGTACTATTAGTGTGTAGGTGCTACATGGTTATTTTTTCTTGACCAACCATCCTAAGGTTGCTGGGTGAGCAATTTAATTGTTTAGTCCTTTTGTAATCATTAAGGGCCACCACATACATTCGGAATTCCGTTTCGGAATTGCGATTCAAAATTCCGATTCGGGATTTCGAACGCAGTAAATCCATACAAATCTCCATAGATTAGGCCCGCCACATACACTCAGAATCCCAGTATCTAGATCACTTCTGTAAACCTTTTTTGATTTCAGGAACAAGTTCACTAGGACAAGCATCACAATCTGTTACAGAACCTACTGCAGCGGCTTTGGCAACAAATGTTACTAAGATTTACTTGGCCAGCCAACGGGTTGATACTCCTGGGTAGACGTCAGTTCCTGTCTGTTATGGTCCCTATACAGACTCGGGGGCTCTACTGCAGTCTGGTCCCGGTCTACTTCAAGTTTCACCTGTGAGCTCTCTAGCAGCATACTGTAAAGACATGATAACACAGATATAAGAACTAAGATAATTTAAACGCAAAATAAAATGTAAAAAAACATATTCATATTTTTTACAAGCTGAGCCATGAACTGACCTGATCATAGAAAGAAAGAAAGAAAATACATTTATTCACAACACAAGACAACAATATTATTAAGTACAAATAGACTACACATGGGAAAGTATGTGTCATTGCGGTTGTGAATCGGACACTGGCACAGCATAATGCCGAAGTGTTAATAATAAACACCCCAGTGCTGATTTTCAGCCAGCACCGTTGGTGATCATCATACCTGGGATAACTCGGGGCATATATACAAAAGTAATGTAGCAAAATGTTTTATTGACAAAAAAAATACATGGATGTTACTGCCAACATCTAAATGTTATTTGACATAAACAAATATTACTTATTTTCTCCACCTTTTTAAATAAAAAAATAAACAAATGAAATATACAAAAAAAAATAGAATAAAAAAAAAAAAAAAGTTAAAATAAGTTAGTTATTAAAATAGTTTTCATAATATATAATCAATATTTTTTCAATATTCATCGGTATTATTGATTGCCGTATAGATGAAAATATCCACTTGCTAAACGTTTTCTCAAAATACATATTGGTCAACAGGGCATTCTTCAAATATTTATAATGACTCAAAGCCAATTTCTCATTTAGTTATTGAAATTTCTTCACCTTTTATAAGACTGTTTACTTTTATCATGGTGTCATAATTTATTGTATCAACATCTTTTTTATTGATATCAAATCCCTAGAACGTGCCCCAAGTTATTCCAGGTATGGTGATCATCATGTGACCAAGCAGTCACCGTCGTTGTTCGGAAGTTATTCGTGTACATACATTACGGTGATTTATTTTTATTCTCTATTTTAAGTTTGTGTTTGTTACATGAACACGGTTTTGAGGGAGCCGTCAGCCTCCTCAGACCGTTACTGAACATGACTTTATCACAAAAAGTATTTAATTTTATTACCTTGACGATAGTGATATCTGTTAAACGACGAATGATCACATAAAGCCCTAGTTTATGCAATAAAATACGAAATCGTATTCAAATGTTATCAAAACATGTAGTCTCAATTGTTAGGTTCCCTAAAATTGCACGTATAATGTAGTCATTTTTGTAAACGAAAACATTGTTTATAACGCAGACAGGTAGAAATAAATCCTAAACATGAAAAAACTCTATAGGTACACAATTATATTTAATTTAAAACTGCTTCGCTGCCGGCCGGGTAGATCTAGATTTACGTTCATCACAGTGACAGTGACACTGACAGAACAGACAATTTACTGACAGGACATTTCCCCGTCTGGCTGCCAGACCTTAATAATCCCATTGATCACCCTATTCTCAGTGCAGAATTTCCCATAGAACGAATGATCGACGTCACGACACGACGTGACGTAAAATTAAGTGCCTAAGTACAAGTAAGTAAATAGTTCAAGAAAGCCATTATGGCGACTTTCAACTAATACGTCATGATATTTATTTTGATGCCTACCACGCCACGTGCCGTTGTTTAGCAAAGTTGTGATTTAAAAAAATGCAATAAAGAAAATATATGAGCAACAAAACACTAAATAATAAAATAAAAGGTTGGATGAACATGTGAGTGAATGATATGGAAACAGAAGAACTCAAAATTATAGGGATTGTTTTTACTGGCAACATGTTATAGCTTTTTTCATGCCAGTTACTATAAAAGGATTTCACACGATGGATTCGATACTATTTACTTTTATTTATTTATTTAATGAAATTGCACAGTCCATACATGTTACAGCACAGCAGTAGGTACAATCCCCATTAAGTTACCGTTATGCTGGCCAAGACGAAGAAACTATTTCATTCATAAAATAAAACGATTTCATATTGTTAATCAATATTTTATTATTTGCCCCTTATAATTAAAACTAAACTAAAAAAACAAATGCAGTTATTAAAAAAAAGTGATCACGGTCCTCAACAGTGAACACTTAAGGACAGTCCTTTAAAAAAAAGTAAAGGACTAAAAAAAAAATCTAAAATGCAACTACAACATGTAATAAGTACATAAAAACTATGAGAATTATTTATTTATTTTCTTTAACAACCTCGATTTTCACCTCTTTGCCATCTTTATTGTATCGTTTGGGCAGCTTGCGAGGGTTGCCTTCACCTCTCTTCATGTGATGCTCTTGAGGTATTGGCATTTGCCCCCCAAAGTCCACACCAGGTCCAGGCTTCAGCTTCTTTCGAAAATCAGTCTTAGTATGGATAGATACCGAAGGTATAAGCCGATTTCGGCAGTTGTAGAAATGGTAGTCTCTGGAAACGTCCAAAAAGTTTAAAGCTGCCAGCTATACCAAGAGTGTTGTGTCAGTGATTAGTGGCGAGCGAGTGGCCAATAAGGTTTGTCATACCGCACTGCACACAAACCCCTAGAAGCAACAGAGGCAGCTTAATAGTATGTGGTGAAGTGCTTTCCTTAACAGTTGAGGTGGTGCGACTATAATAATCTATAGTAACTTGGGCACCACCTGTAACTCATCAAGCGGAAGTTTGATCTAAAGCAGGATATACTTAAATACAAAAGTAAATATTGAACTAAACCTAAATGAAATCTCTATGGCTGTGCATTCCACTTATTTTCAGTATCAGCATATGCAGCAACAAACTGTTGTATCTAAAATTGTGATTATTTTCTTCACTAAGACTAAAAATCATTAAAACCTTATATCAAGGAACTGGAATGGTGCAAAAACACGATCTTCTATGTGCTTCTTGTACTCCTTCCAGCGACACTTGAGAAATTCGTTAGTTTGAAGCGAGTAATGTTTTGTGTATGCATACTCGAAAAGACCTTTTTCGAAGATTGGTAGTGTGCGATATTCTCTCCCAATATGCTCGGCAACCTCTGGGGAAAAAAATAAAATTAACGCCAATCAATATTCAAACTTGTAAGTATATTTATTAAACAAACAATAAAGACAGTCAAGTTAACACATTACATTCTATGTTGGCTACTTTTCCGACCGTGACCACAGAAGTTTTAGGCTTTTATTTCTAGCAGGCAACGAATGTGTTTACAGCTAACTTTAACTTTCGTTAAATCATTGATAACGGTTAAAGATGTAAACTTTTTTAGTAAACGATAGCTATGTAGGAAATATTTAACCTTGACTGACTGTTATGTCTGGTAATTCTCGCTTTATGTGTTTGCATTCGGGGTATGCTTCTTTCTCTGCGGACATTCTAAAATTATTAAAACTTAATGAAATAAAATAAAATGAAAAAATGACCACGCTAGGCGCAACTTAAAGAACAAGACCAAGACCAACGGAACGGTCTGATTTTTTAGCGGTGTCAAGTTTACTTTTTATTTTACAAATAAATATCGTCCGCCATGATTTAGTCCAGCCAGTGTTAATAGTAAGATTGTGTGAAGAATGCTTTATTTGCCATAGACAAAAAAACGAGTAGTCTGAAAAAACAATGTCAAAGTCAAAAATTATTGTTTATTTCTTATCGGAAATCTCGTAAAGTTTAGTTTATTCGTAATCTGTAAATAAATTGTTTTGTGTATGAAAACTATAGTTATTACAGTTTAAAATGAACCTAACAGAAGAAATAAGTCCTGAGTGGAAGCCGTCGCCGAATATCTGCCAATGCTGTCTTGCCGACGGGTGTTACAAAGATATTTCTTCTGAATATTATTTCTCCGGTGAAAACGAAGTTTACGAAGAAATACTGAAAGAAACTCTTAATATCCAGGTAAGTCAATAATAATACTTGACTTAAAACGCTAATAAACAGTATATTTGATTAGAAAAAGTTAATAAATCATCGAAAACCATCAAATAACAAAAAAGTTTTTTTTATTTTCCCGGTCGTCATACAAATACGATCAAAAATTCTTACAATAACTGCAACCTAAATATCTGAATCCAAGAAAAAAAACCCATAATAATCAGTTAATCGTTTAGGAGCCACTGTTTATGATGCAACAAACTGACACACAAATACACAAGTTAAAATAATAATACCCCTCTTTCGGCGCCGAGGTTTAAAAATAATACAATTTACTGAACTAAAAAGTTATTTTCTAGTCCAAATTTCTGTGATTCAATAAATATAAACAAACATTTTATATGTATTTTTCATTGTAATAAAATTTGTGTGTTTGAAATTTCAATTGTTGTTAATAATCCAGCAATACTCCATTTATTTTAATATTTGAAACTTAACGGTAAAATTTGGACACATTTTTAAAATTGTGTTAATTTCGCGCAAAGAATCTCAATCGCAGCTGCGTGATGGGCACCATGCCAAGAGGCCCACCTCTCTATTTTAATTAAAAGTTTTAGTTATTTTAATTTAATAGTAGGTAGTTTTAGTCCTATGGATATTTTGTATTTTCTTAATATTTCTTAATAAATTATTTATTTAATAGATACAGCTAATATTTTTAGTCAATTTGTGTTCGAAATACTGAGAAATGTGTGTTACAATTTGACCGTTAATTCAAACCTTAAATTAAACGGAGTATAAACAATTTTACAAAATCCCTATAAGCACATGCATTCTTGTGGAACTCATATTTCTTAAACTTAAATTGTGGCTATCATTTTTTTATTGGGCCCCCATAATAGACTTCAGAATTTTACAACTAAATATTCAATTCATCTATATTTGTTCACTTCAATCAGGTACCTAATCAGAAAAATATCAAAATGGCCCTAATTTTATTTGGAAAATAGTTTGGGCTGGGGGAGGGGGGAGGCGGTTTGGGCCACTCCTTTGTTGCCCCAAGGCCTCCAGCCCTCTAAATCCGGCCCTGATGGTGAGCAGTGAGTAGTTGTGTTGTTCTGATCTGAGGATGAAGTCTGGTTGAGTTTGAGACTTCTCAGTCAACTGTTTTATTATTTTGAGGTATGGAGTTCTAAAAATTAATTTTCATCACACTTGCTCGTAAACAGTGTCATAACATGCAGGCTACCTTGCTTGCAACCCCCCAAATAAAACCCTCGACCTTAATGCGCTTGTCATGAAACCCGTGGTCGGTAAATGAGTCAATGTGCGTTCTCATGGTGCTGCGCGAGCTGCTGCAGGACCACATGCATATGCACGCTGCGGCGCATGCTGTGGGAGGGGAGGGCAGCGCTGCCAAGAGCGCAGCCTAAGGTGTCGCCAATATTTGGAACAATTATATTTTTTCTTTTAGAAATATAAAAATTTACTCGCAAATGTGATGAAAAATATTGTATGTCGCACGGGCGGTCGGTACTAGAATTACGAACATCGACTCATTAAAGCCCTCAGTCTTCGACTTCGGGCTTCTAATAGACTCTCGTTCGTAATTCCTTATTTACCGCCCTTAACACACAATGTACTAGTGTATATGTCTTCATCAATATGCATTTATGCCGGCAGCTTCCACACCATGATGGTGTCAGGAGGCTCATCTGCGAAGACTGCATCACAAGGCTGCGGGGCTGCCAAGCATTCAAGCAGACCATACTCAAGAGTATGGCAACCCTTAATCACTATGTTAGGTTGCAAAACGATGGTGAGTTGTTGATCTTAACTAGAGATACTTACTAATTTATTGAATCAGCGTGGTACTTTGCGGAGCTCCATATCAATGAACTTTAAACAATAATGAATTTGCAATGTGTTTAAGCTGCTCCATTGCCCAACCCCAACAATCACGCACAACACTACACTGACGCGTTTCGAACTCAACCAGAGTTCATCCTCAGAGCAACACAACTGTTCACCGTGCTACCAGATGTTAGTTCTAACAAACCATACTTCACATTACGAATGCCCCACGCTGGGCGCCGCTGTTAGGTTTACGAGTCATTTTTGATTCGTTATAACTGGTAGCATGGTGAACGATTGCTTTTGCTCTGAGCATGAACTCTGGATGAGTTCGAAACGCGTCAGTGTAGTGTGGTTTTCATTCAACTCAAGATTATAAGTCAAGAACCGTCCGACTAGTTTCGATCTTCTAGGAGGTATTTTCCATGCCCCACTCTCCCCGTTGCTTGTGAGCGCAACGAGCAGCCTGCCTTTTTTTTAAATATTATATTTTAACGAGGCTTCAGTACACAAAAAGTGACTATGCCAGCCTCATGGGGGGCCTCAGATACATGTTACACTCTCTTGTGCTGGATGCAAAGGCCCGTCTGATGAACTTGTAAATCCGCATCGCTTCTTCGAAAGTGGATGACTCAGAATCACATTCACACTTCCATTCAACAGATCCATACCATCCAGATACCTGTTTCTGGTGTCCTTATTCTGATCACATTCCAGAAGAAAATGAAGGAGGTCTTCAGTCTTATTAAAACCTAAACACAAGGGTGATTGTAAACTCTCAAGCGCGCCGTTTAATTTTGTTTAACCTCTTCACTGCCAGAGTCATCCAGTCGTGACAGCCAATGGAACGCCTCACACGCCACGGTCATCTATACATGACCAACATTCAACTCGAATTAATCCTCCTGCAATGGAATTAAAAATCAAGTTGTATTGTCGCTGGTTTTCCTGTGGCGTACAGAGCACGTCACTTCGTTTGTTTTGTGGCGGTGAAGAGGTTAAACAAAATAATGACGGACCCCCCATTGGTTACCTTAGAAAATGTCTATACCTGTGTTTTCTGTACAGTCGAGTTCATAAACTTGTAAGCAAAAATTTGATCAAAAATATATCTAGACATGCTTCTACACCAATAACAATAGCCTCCTGAGCCCTCGCGTTCTTTATAAAGGACCAATTAACACTAATAATAACGGTCGAATGTACTTTATAAAGTACAAATTGTTCATTATAGAAATAGAAATATATTTTATTTGCATTAAATGTTGTAGGTACAATTATGATGGGTTGACTAAAGAATTTTAAGAATTATGAAATAACATCTAAAATAACAAGGCAGGTGAACCACGTCTAGGTCTTAAGCACTTACCCCCTTAGGCCCCTTATTCATAAAACTTAACAAGCCTATGTTAACTAACAAATGCTTTGTCCCTTTCTAACAAATACAAATGTCGAAGTGACAGATAAGGACAAACGAATTTTAGCGGCATTTTAACTAAATAGGTGATTCGATTTGTAGCATTCGAACATGGCGGATGTAGACGATATCTAATTTTGGTATTTCTGCTTCTTTGGCTTAGTTGAAGTATAATTTTGATAGTGTTTTATGCGGCGATTAACTTAACAGTGAACAGTGATCACCAAATTCTATATTGCTCTCGTGTCTGACATTTTTTAATGCGCAAGTGGTCTCCGCGTGGTTTCTGGAATTTTGCTATCAAGTTGCAAAAACTACAATCACCGTACAACATGCATAAGAAGAATATATTATCTTTAATTTAACTGACATTTGGCCCAAGCCTTATGGCCGCCATTAAGAGGAATAATAAATAAAAACTAAAATAGGTTTGATTGTCGTTTATGAATAAGGGGGTTAGTCTGTTAAAAAAAGTTAGGAGGCAATAGGAAGTTAGGAGGCTGTAGTTGTGTTGATCAAAATAATAATAATAATAAAACTCTTGATTGCCATAGTATAAACAAGTGGATACAAAATACGCATATTATAATTAGGTACAAAATAGGTCTACACCTTGACAATGGGTGCCGGTCTCAGCAAATGCTGGCTTTAGTTTCCAGCGCTGGTGTTTTCAGTCAGCCCGGACCCTTTGGCAGGGGTGGCCGTAACTAATACTAACATATTAAAAAGAAAAGTAATTAAAAGAGCGAAAAAAAAAACAACAATAAGAAAACAACTGTGTGTGTGTGCGTGTATGTGTCTGTAAGCATGCTTTGAGTGGGTAAATTGTAATGATCCCGTTGAGTTCTACGTTCTTATCTAAATAAAATCTTAAATGTTCAATCAAGAGGGGGTCCTCCTTGCCTTTGCTTCTCCAGGAGGTAAGCCTTGACTCGTTTCTTGAATGTCAACAAAGCCAAACAAATGTAAACAAAACAAAATTTTGCTCACAAGTTTAGGAACTACGTTTTAGTATCCAATAGTCATTAATTGTATTGTACATGATGTTTTCAGAAATAAAAATTGACACAGACATGCAACTGGAGGAGGTGAAAACAGAGCCGTTACAGCTGGATGTGGAATGTGGCTCCCAGTGCGCTGATGATTACCCCGATGATGCCAGTTTAGATGACGATGGTAAGAGCTTTTGTTGCCACCATTAGGCTGCATGTGCACTGACTGCAACTAGAGGGTAATGCGGAGTAGAGTTGCGGACTGAGTCTGGCGCGGCGCTAGATTAGCGGTGAGAGACATAAAGGCGTTTCACTAAAGATGTGCGAGGATGTGGTGCGAGGCATGTGTTGTTCGTGAACCAATAGGAACGCTTCATTTACCTATCCTCGCACAGCATCTCTGGTGGAAATAGCTTTTTTCTCACTCCGCACCGTCAGCGTATTTTAAACAGCGGTGTTTCCTCTCCTTAACATGCAGTATAGAGGTAACAGTTAATATCGCTTTTATAATATTAGTCTGGGTGTACCTTTGAATAGTGAATACAGCATAATGTTGAAAATGTTTCAGAAATTCTTGCTGACATAAAACTAGAATTAACAAAGATGGAGGACGTACAGCTAGAGAATGATCACTCTAAACAATTGACAAGGATCAAAAGACGCTCAAGGAAAGAATTAAAAAGGAGGATGACACTTTAGGTATGTATGGTACGCTACACATTGTACACATTTTGAAGTCTTGGCGCTTAATGGTCGTAGCTTCTATTCGCAAAAAGTAATCCTAAACCTGGCTCTATAGGTACTACGAAGTGCAAAATTCGAACTTCGTATCTTGCCGTCCCGCTCACGCTTATATTATTTAATACGAGAGTGAGAGGGACGGTACGATACGAACTTCGATATTCGTATTCGTACTAGCCGCCCCCCTGTAGCGTCAGTAGGTAGGTACAGATGTAGTGAACAACTCTTTCCGAATTTTCAAGATGGGAAGGCAATGAATTATTACCTGTAAGTTATTATTTATTTAAAGGAGAACCAACAGCTTATAAAACAATATGATTATGAAAATAGTGACACATAGCCACTGATGTATTAAACTGTAGATACACATTGCCAAACAAAATCCCATCAAAGAATGTCGAACTGTTTATTTGTTTGTGTAACAAATAAAATCATCACCCACACAAATTAATTAAAAGAATACGTGACGAAATTTGAACTAGTCTTTACTAGTTACAGTTGAATTTCGCTAGCGGCCATATTCCACAATTAATAAAATATTTACGTGTGCGTAGAAACACCGATCCCACCACACAAACAAATAGAAAGATACGTGACGAAATTTGACCTAGTCTTTACTCTATTACAGTTGAATTTCGCTAGCGGCAAAACTCCACAACGCTTGACACTTGACAGCTAACTCCACAATTTCACATACGCATGCTCGAATATGAATGTAAGCCTTATCAGAAAAGGCAGAGGGATTAATTCACTTGCTACATTGAAGGCGACGTTGCAAGATTGCTTGGATGAGTTTGACGTTTCTTAAGACGGACGAATTCAGGTTGTAGAACAAAGAATGCATTCGGACTTTCGGAGAGGACTTTTGTAATAAAAAGTTTTTGTCAATTAAATTAAAAATAATTAAAAGGTAACTTTTAAGCTAATTTTCTTTAGTCCAAATGTTTACCGTTTTCGAGATAATCTATATACAGCCGGATTAAGACTATTTGATGCCTTAAGCAATGCACGCCTATGCCCACCCCCTTATCGATATTTTAAATAAGTATTTATTACGACGAAATATTATACTTATGAAATACGATAGAGATTATGGAGAGCACGAGCGAGCGGATTTTCAAACAGCCTTACCTTTATGTGCTAACAAAAAAAAATTGTTTCTGTTTATGGTGCCCCAAGACGTGATGCCCTAAGCAATTGCTTAATTTGCTATGGCAATCCGGCACTGTCTATATATATAAATTAAAATAATAAACTGACTAACTGACTGTTGATATATCAACGCACACCCCAAAACGCTGCACCTAGAGACCTACTTTATGCCCCTGGTTACCGAAGTACTCGTCAAGACGACAAACGAGTCCAACTCGATGTGGTCGTGTCGTTTATCACAGAGTTCCCATGGTCACCCGCTAGCTTTATCATCAGATCAACTCCATGTTATAATAATATTGCATTGTCATCGGATTTAAGTATACATGCGTCTAAAATTTCAGCTCAATCGGTTGAAGATATCCACTTCAAATTTGAGTTGAAAGATTCCACCCGAGCAAACATAGTTACATTACACTGCGAATAAATATAATGCTTGTAATAAGTTTTTGTTAAAATTTAATTTTTAATACAAGCTTTTTGCCGAATGTACTTTTGTTGACTGTACTTGAATTGTCGTCTAAACTACATATCTGTACCAAATTTCAAGTCGGCACTATTAACTATTGAGGAGTTCCCTCCTGCAGAGACGATTTTGACAAAACCACCAAGTTGTCACTACCAGATTATTATATTGTCACCAAATTTACATAAGTATGCCAAATTTCAAGTCGATCGGACCACTGGAAGTGTGTCAAATTTAGCTTCCAAGATTTGACCCAAACAAACAATAAATAAATAAATAAGCAAACAGGGCAAGCTACAGAAAAGCTTCTAAAATATCGCCGAAATGTAAGCACTTGTGCATGTATTTCGAATAAAAAACAATTTGAATTCTCATCCTCCTTGGTTCTGGCTGTTTGCTTCTAAAACCATTGCCAGCGCACGCCGCGCGCAGCTCAAAAAAAATTGCAGGCTGTCTGTCAGCACAGTTCATTCGCGGAAATTCGGCGGACTTCGTATATTGTGTAATTAAATAATAAGAAGCTCGACTAGTGTCAATAAATTGTAAACTGTATTATAAACCTTGTAAACAGTTAAAATACTTAGTATGATTTTTAGTGTAAAAAACAATAGGTAAACATAGTGATTAATACGGTGTAGATTTGGCGAGCGCTTTATCAAACTTGGCTTCATTGAGGTTTGTGGTTCATAAATTGCTTTATTAATTTTGCACAAAAACGAATAAACCACACAGTCAGACAGTCAGTACATTATATTATCGAAGCTTTATAAAACATAATTAAAATCGCAAACTTCAAGGTAAATATTCAAACGACATAGGTACCCGTTGCTAGGACTCGGTAAATAAAATAGAGTGACGGCAACTCCACTACACTTTTGTTCCATGTTCTGTGTTTTCTGTTTCGTTTACTGATATGCTTCCTGAGCGTGTGACAAAGACAAGGCATTTGTCAATGTTGTGGAATTCTGGCAACGTTTATCTTTTAATTAGCAATTTAGAAATGGCTTTAAAATTAATTTAAATCAATATTTCTCTCTGATTATTAGAATTTAATAGAAAAAACAACAAATACTCGCTGAAAGTATGATATTCCATCAGATTTTTTCTGTTTTCGCGAGTGATTTTTGCACTTTTTAAGACGCACGTGGGCATCGTTACGCTTGCACTGACAACAACGTATTGAGAAAAAAGAAGGCACATTTACCAAAGTGGCGCTCATTTGGCTCGGACATATTCAGACGCGCGACTGTGGATCTACAGTTAATACATCAGTGCACATAGCCAATTACAGGATCTCACAGATAGTCTCAAAATACAAGTTATTATGATCAGCATATCCTCTTTCCCCAGTTCCTCTTGTTTGTACCTAATATTAAAAAATTAATGTCCGACCGAACTGTTTTTCCGAAGGTTCGGTTCTGATTATAGTTTCGGCCGAAACCGGAACCGAACCTTTTATAGACGTGATTAAAACGTTGAATAATGATAATGAAACATCTCGCTGGCCTAATATTACAGGGTTCTATGTTTCACTTTTATCAAATAGAAATGATTTGATTGATTGATCGATTTTAATATTGTCATAGTGACACTGGGTCTAAATTAAAGTACCCTTAAAAAGTATGATATCTATCTATAAGTTTCGGCGCGGCCAAAAGGTTCGGCCGTATTTTGGCCGACCGTTGGCCGGAACATGATTTTTAGGCCGAAACTGGCCGAAACCGAAACTTCAGTCGGACACTAAAAAAAAATTTGCTTCCAGACAAGTGTGATCGTAAAGAAGACTGGTCCAAAATAGCAGAGAGACGAGGTAACGGTCCGATTTTGAGAGAGAACTCGTTGAAACTCCTAGCCAACTCAACCATGTGCGTTTTCCAATGGAACAAGAGCAGATACCGTTGTTTCTGCTGCAAAGAACCTTTCTCTGACATAAATATGCTGAAACAACACACAAACAACACGCATACATTAGAAAATATAAAGAAAAAGATAATTCTACAACAAAACCGTCTAGTTAAAGTCGAAGTATCAAGCTTATATTGCAAAATTTGCAACCATCCCTCCCACAATTTGGGGGATTTAAGAGACCATCTAACAACACATGATATAACCTTCGATTTAAAAGAAGATTTACTAGTGCCATTTAAAATCGAAACTAACTTACAATGCCAAATATGCTCGGAGAACTTTACAGTGTTCCGACTACTGAACATGCATA
This sequence comes from Choristoneura fumiferana, assembly GCF_025370935.1. Lineage (NCBI taxonomy): Eukaryota > Metazoa > Arthropoda > Insecta > Lepidoptera > Tortricidae > Choristoneura > Choristoneura fumiferana. Next base: position 3,999,615 of record NC_133497.1, on the reverse strand, counting down.
TGAACAAACATTATCAAAAACAAGTGTGCCATATATGCGGCGCAGCGTTTTCAAATTTAGTGTTCCTGAATCTACATAAAACTAGGTCGCATCGTCCGTTGCGTTGTAAAGAATGCGACGAGCAATTCAATAACAAAATAGACAAGAAACACCACGAAATGAACGTGCATAACATCAAATATGAGAGAAAGCTTCGGTTCCCTTGCCCATATTGTTCTGATAGATTTTTCCAAGAGAACTTTCGAGTTCTACACTTAGTTGAAAAACATGGTCTGCCGAAGCCAGACCACAAGTGTTTGGTGTGCGAAAAATCTTTCGTAACTAAATCTTTGTGTAATAATCATATGAAAAACGTGCATATGAAGGAGAAGAATCATGAATGTGATGTGTGCCATAACCTCTTTTATACTAAGTCGGATGTGGCGAGGCATAGAGTAACGCATACGGGGGAGAAAAGGTTTTCATGTACGCTTTGCAGCAATCTGTTTGCCACTAAGGATTCTTTGAGGCGCCATATGAAAAGGACTCATGTTGGGATGCATTAAATGTATATGTAAAAACTATTGTAGTTTTAATGTACCTAACTATAAACAATTCATTATCATCATCATCATCCCAGCCTATATACGTCCCACTGCTGGGCACAGGCCTCCTCACAAAATGGGCCGTAGTTCCCATGTGGACATTACCAAAATAACGCCTGATTCCATAAATACCTATGTTTTTTTAACGCGATATGATACGGTATTTGACAAATCCTGAATTTGCCATAATTCTATATATATATTATTATGAAGCGACGTTGACATGATATAAAAATAAAACTAATGTTAATATGTAAAACACGATTTTATTTACACTTTACAATATTTTAACAATATATTTACAAATGCTAAAACATAATCAATGTTAAAATCTCCGGCTATTGTTTTAACCAGTGGCGTAGCGTGGACATGAGCTGCCCAGGGCGGAAGAAAAAAGGTGCCGCCCTCTTAGGTTTTAAAAACTAAGATATTAGTAAAGGGCGGATGATGAATGCAATATGGTGACGAAAGCATAAGATGGATAAGACTTAAGCTTCGATTAATATTTTTTTACAAAAATGTATAGAAATTTGAGTGATGGTGATAATGTTTCTAATAATGGTGGAGTATCATTTTACGAATACACACCTCTTACATCTGTAGATGTAAAGATGTAATTTTCCCTACATAAGTGGATAGGGAACTATAAAAGAATTGCACTGAAAATATGTAATACATAATGTCTTAAACTTTCATGCTTTTCACTCATAGTTAAAATACCACGCACAGGACTTATCACGCTAACAGACACGAGTAATATTTACCTCGACGTTTCGGCAACATTACAGTGGCCGTGGTCACGAGTAGACTGACTGATTGACTGTAGTCTACTCGTGAGTCGTGTAATGTTGCCGAAACGTCGAGGTAAATATTACTCGTGTGTGTTAGCGTGATAAGTCCTGTGCGTGGTATTTTGACTAATACATGCTTTGTGTAATACATGTAGAAAAAAATACGATTATTTACTACAACAATAAAATTATCTACCTATTTTTCAATTATGTTCTCTTTTTTAAACCAATTGTAGTCATATCCATATTACGTATATCGTTCGGCATGATTTTGACGTAAATTGCATCCGTCATCCGCCTACTGATCATTAGAAGAATAAAGGGGAGGCTATTGCCTTGCAGTACCACACAAAATACGTGAAATAAAAAAAAATATGTCGTTACTGTAGAAAAAATTCCAATAATTATTAGCTAGATATTATTTATTATGAAAACTTGCCGCCACCCCTTCCCCCCCTCAAATTGTTACCCGGGGCGCATCCCCCCGCCCCCACTACGCTACGCCATTGGTTTTAACTTACTTGTATGTAACTATGTAGGTATGTTTAATATCCTTGTGCCCCGTACATAACCAGCACATGAAGAGGCCAAATCGATCAATTTATCTACAACGCGCAAGCCGAGAGAGCGAAGCGAGCGTGCCACGGTAGCGACCGGCGAAGTACCAGGACCTACTACGAAGTGCAAAATTCGAACTTTCTGTCATGCCGTCCGCTGATGGTTATATTATTTAATAGTGAGAGGCACGGTGCGAGACGAACTTCGACTTTCGAATTCGTAGTAGCCCCCCGCCCCCCCCCCGACCTAATCGAGTAAGGATATGTACGAGGAACTAGAGGTTTAATAAATAGTTTTTAAATTTCATTTTGGGCCTAATATTACGCCCTCATACTTAGGTCAAAAGGCAGTATCTCAAAAAAAAAAGTTTTGAGTTGTTTATACCATCGTGTAGCTTAAGATATTCTGCATCAAATCAAGTACGTATTAGTGTTTTTTTTTTGAAGTACCGCCTTTTTCCTTAAGAGTGCAATATTGATAAAATACGATTCTGCCATTCTATTGCATTCGGGTTGCATACCTTCTGAATTTAAAAAAATAATGTTTTATGAAAATGTTTCGAAACAGTAAAAAATTATGCTTTAAAATGCCCAAGGGACGTTTTTATAGGCATCAGTAAGAATTTTGACCTATATGGCTTACGCTAGCCGGCGCGGGTGCATCGCGGGTGCAGCAGGGCTACTACGAAACTCGAAGTTCGTATCGTACCGTCCCTCTCGCTCTCGTATTAAATAGTGTAAATGTCAGAGGGATCGCACGACACGAACTTCGAGTTTCGAGTTTCGTAGTAGCCCTGCAGGTACAATCCTACGCACGCGACGCGCGCAGTTAGCGCTGCTCGTACTGTTGTTCTACAGGCGTCCACCCGCTCCGTGCTAACCGCGTCCACCCGCTCCGTGCTAACCGCGTCAGCTAGCATAGACCCTTAGACTCATAATGTCATAATAGCCTTATCAATACCTCATGCGTCAATTTCTTCCAATTCTATAGCAACATCATCATCAAACAAGCTCCCATCCATTCTCCTTCCGTGCCGATTCTTCAAATGTTTACTCAACGAATACTTCATTTTGAATTTACACACACAAAAATTACACGAATAAGGCTTGACTTCTATATCTGTGTGCGTGCGTCTTATATGCTTCTTCATACCATGTGCGGTAAAGAAACTCATGTCACAAATTTTACAAACGTGATTCCTCTCAGCGTTATGAATTCTCCGAACATGTAATTTCAAGTTGTTTGGTGTCAAAAAAGTCTTCAAACAAATATTGCAGGTCGCTATAGGCCTCTTAGCACCGTGCATCTGATAGTTATGCTCTTTCAACAAATATGAATATCTAAATATCAAATTGCATTGCGTGCACGTCCGCTTATTCGGCTTCAAACCAACTTTAACTTCTTCCTTGCACTCGCACTTTTCTTTATCCACACATTTCTTACACTTCCTTAAATGTACGATCCTTTTGTGTATGTCTAGATTTTTAAAATTAATATACGCAGCTCCGCATATCTCGCAGACGTAGTTGGGGAAATGTGAATTCATATGCATGCTCAGAAAGGCGAATGTATTGCAAATCAATCCGCATATAGCACAATTCAGTCCATTTTCAAGCTTAAACGGTATCAACAAATGCCCAGCATCGCTGAAAGTGAACTCATGTATTAGAGTGAGATGTTCTTGCAATTCCTTCAAACTTTCGCATGGTTCTAAGCATCTGTTGCAATGGAGATTTGAAATTTCAGCTTTTTTGTAAGCGAGACCAGTCACCGGATTGATTTTTATCACCAACTCTTTGGTGTGCGAGTGAGTTTTTGAATGCTCTTTTAGTTCGTCCATGTTTCTGTAGGTTTCATAGCAGTAGAAGCAGCCGAATTTGGCTCGACCGGCTTTGAATAAGCACATGTTGGAGTTCCTGATAAGTTTCAGTGTGTCAGTGCGCATGTCTATGTGGGATTGGGTTATTTCTGGTCTCTTCTTTACATTGAGTTTCTCTTTCTTCGGCCTTGTTCCTGGAATTGGAATTTGTTTTGGTGAAATTGGGAAAAAATTGGCCAAGTGAGACTCGGACTCGCGCATGGAGGGTTCCGTACATCTCTAAATAATAGGAAGTGAGGGAGTTTCAAAGAAAAAATCTGATTTACAAATATATGTTTGTTGGTAAAATAAAGGTCAATAAACGCGAAGATTATGAAAAGCTTCATGAAAAAATGCTACTTGATACGTATACGAACAATTAAATTTGCGATCTTGAAAAACCGCGATGTAAAAAGATGCTTGTGTGAAAATTACATATAAAGTCCAAATAAAGCGCTATTTCATTGCAAATACGATGAATTAGTTAGGGTTATCTGTTATCTGCAAAAAAATCTGGTTTGAATTTAACTGACAGTTGTAGTTTTTTTGTTTAGCCCCTTTAGGCAAATATCATTATTTAAATTTAATTATCAAACAGGCAGTTGAAGGCAACTGATAGGTGCCTGTATCTAGCTGTTCCTTGGTCTTTATTTGTATTATTTTTACTGTTAATGTGTTAGTCTAACCAGTTCTTAAATTGATTCACTTTCTCTGCTGAGACTATGCATTCTCGTGTACAAGTTTTCATACTAAATCTACTCAGCATATTAACTTTTATAAGCTTACTAGCTTTTGCCTGCGGCTTCGCCCGCGTGGAATTCGGCTATCGCGTGCTGTTCCCTCGGGAACTGTGCATTTTTCCGGGATTAAAAGTAGCCATGCCAAACACGTCGATCCGTCGCTCCGTTTTGACGTGAAAGACGGACAAACATACAAACACATACACTTTCACATTCATAATATTAGTATGGATCTCATAGGAATGAGTATGAGTATTCTATGGCTAACGAACACGACCTGTCATTTTGTCGCATCTAAATCTAAAAGGGCGCTAAAGGCATGACTCGCCCGGGGCACCTAGATGGCCAAGACCGGCCTGAATAATCTTTTGGTTATAGAAAACTTAATACTTACGCCTCTTTTTCCTCTCGCCCTTCGATTCCTGCGAAGCGAGGATGTTGTTCGCCAGATCGGTCATCACTTCCAAGTCACCGCCTTCTGTCTTTGTGTCCAGGCTAATAATGTAGATCGCTTCTGAAACAACAAGCATCAAAATGTTTAAGGCGTATATATATCTAGACTAGTGTTTACCCGCGGCTTTGCACGCGTTAATCATTAGATCCAGCAGCTGAAATGAAATTTTGGGTTTTTTTAAGAATCCCGCGAGAATTCCCGAAAATTAAATCGTGGTGGCAGAAGTACCGTTTGTGGCCACTGTACCTTTCATGGCCATTAATTTTTTAAATATACGTTTGAAATAAAGCTATAATAGGTAATAATTTCATTATAAACTTTATTCGTTTCAGTATAAACTTTTGAAAACTCACTAAACATATTATTTTGATACTATAACTTTTTATATACGACTGCAAATGTCAACTGCCAAAAACGGGCTTAAGGTGGCCAAAACCGGTAATTCTGCCCTACATTAAAAACGGTTGTTGTTACCAGATTTTATCCCAATCCCGTGGGAATATCAGAATAAAAGTGGCCTATGTTTTATTCCAGATGTCCAGCTATCTACCCAAACCATACCAAATTTCATCAGCCGTTTCAGCGTGAAGGTGTAACAAAAACTCACTCACTCACAAACTTTAAATTAGGAAGTAGGATTAGATTATCAGAAAATATTCCACATATTTCATCTTTTGCCAATTTTCAAGAATCGTGGGTTCAGACCCAGGCTCGCATACAGAGTATTCAAAAATTCATTTGCAAAATTACATTCGAAATTTGCCATGAGGTTTACCATGAAGGAACACATCATGAGGAAACCTGAACAAATCTCCGACACAATTCTATGGTGTGTGTAAAGTTCCCAATCCGCACTGGGCCCGCGTAGTAACTACGGCCCAAGCCCTCTCATTATGAGAGGAGGCCTGTGCCCAGCAGTGGGACGTATACAGGCTCAGATAATTTACTTACCCTCGTCATCATTGTTTTCTCCGAGATCAAAATTGAATCCTTCATAGTTTATTTCACATTCCAATTCCTGGACGTCTTCATTTACTTCATCTTGTTTAATTTCATTTATTGTTTGTGTTGCATCAAGCAACTCATAATCTGAAACTATAAAACAACATTTACAATCTTTTATTTAACTTGCCCTATTAGTATGAGTTTTTTTTTTATTAATTGCTATTTATTATGAAATGAAAGTTATGTATTTTTAGGGTTCCGGAGCCAAAATGGCAAAAACGGAACCCTTATAGTTTTGCCATGTCTGTTGGTCTGTCTGTCTGTCCGTCCGCGGCTTTGCTCAGGGACTATCAATGCTAGAAAGCTGTAATTTTGCACGAATATGTATGTAAACTATGCCGGCAAAATGGTAGAATAAAAATTTTAAAAATTTTTTTTTAGTGTACCAGCCATAGACGTAAAGTGGGGGTGATTTTTTTTTCTCATCCAACCTTGTAGTGTGGGGTATCGTTGGATAGGTTTTTTAAAATCATTAGGGGGTTGCTAAAACGATTTTTCGATTCAGTGATGTGTTTGCAAAATATTCAACTTTAAAGTGCAAATTTTCATTAAAATTAGAGTCAAATCGAGCCCCCCCCCAAAATCTCGTAATGGTGGGTGGTAAATTTGAAAAAAATTTGATATGAATATCACTGGTAAAACTAAAACTATATATAAACTTTATCATAAGAAAAGAAATAGCAGTCTGTGTATAAAATATATCTAAACTATGGAAGATTCACATATAAAATACGAAATATATTAGAAAAAATACTTATTTTTTTCGTAATGGTTTCGTAAGTTTTCTCAAACTTATGGCTCCACATACCCCTGTTAAAGTTTCTAGACAACAGCGAAAGCAGCGAAATACCTTCTTCCTCCAGCTTCATCTGGTTCCGCAGGCTCTGTGCAATGGTCTTTCCAGCGTCAACCACCTGTTTCTTGAACTGTGCAGCATCGCGGAGCCTCGCAATGCATTCATCACATATCTGACAAGTGCCCCCTATGTCTTCATAGGATATCTGTAAAACATCCCCACTAATTATACAGCTAAAGGCTTCCTTTCCATCTTATGATGCACAAGAGACGAATAGACAAAATAAGAAATGAAGAATTACGAACCAAAACAGGGTTGATAGATGTGACTCATAAAATTAAAAAGGCTAAATGGAAGTGGGCCGGGCAAGTCATGCGAGGTCCAGATAATTGGAGTAAACTTGTAACCGCATGGTATCCAAGAGATGGGAAAAGGAACAAGGGAAGGCAATTTCGTCCCTGGGAAGACGAAATAGCCGGAGCGGCTGGCAGAACATGGGCGAGAGTAGCTGCATGCGAGAGGCATTGGAGACTGCTGGGGGAGGCCTTTGCCAACAGGCACACAGATACTGAAGACTGAATGGGGAAAAAAAATATATATATATGTATTATGATTTAAGTATTTTGTATGTTTGCATCTGAATAAAGAGGCTTAATAAATAAATAAATAAAAAAAGGCTTTCTTTATCATCATCATGATCATCCCAGCTTGTACTATTTGTATGAAAAAAACCGGGGAAGTGCGAGTCGGACTCGCGCACAAAGGGATCCGTGCCATTATCTGTACAACATTAGACATTAGCAAAAACGGCAAAAAAAAAACATGTTTGTTGTATAGGAGCGCCCCTTAAATAATTATTTTATTCTGTTTTTAGTATTTGTTGATATAGCAGCCACAGTATTACATAATCTGTGAAAATTTCAAGTGTCTAGAGCTATTACAGCTCAAGAGATAGATCCCTGTGACAGACGGACAGACAGACAGTGGAGTCTCAGTAATAGGGTCCCGTTGGCAAATCTAAAGAATCCATTATTTTTCAAAGTTGCAGAACTGATGTTGTTTAGTTTGACAAGCACAATCTATATTTTAATTACAATCTATACTTTATTTGTGTTACAGGCCACAGTCAGTATAGGTCCCACTGCTGGGCACAGGCCTCCTCTCAGAATGAGAGGGCTTGGGTCATAGTTCCGACGCAGGCCCAGTGCGGATTGGGAACTTCACACACACCATTGAATTGTTTCACTGGTCTATACAGGTTTCCTCACGACGTTTTCCTTCACTTTAAGGCTCGGCGCAGCTTTGTGCAAACATGTTTGGAACACTTTTACACATCATCAATGAGTGTAATAATATTAAACAATGTAAGGAAGCAGCAAATAAGTCATAACCACAATGATTTACTAGCCCTAGTGAAAAGATAAAAATGAGTTGGTAAAAAACATTATTTCACATAAATATTAAAGGCTAGTCTTCTCACAAACATTCTGAATGAATATTTCTCAATAAGATAGCGTGTATAATCGTAATAAGACCGAAAAACTTACAAAAATATTGAAAGTGTCTAACAGCATATCAGAGTATACTTCTGTGTGGCCATTTTCTTCGTACGCTCCCGAGATGTCTTTATCACAACCGACGGCTAAACAACAACGGCAAATATCTAATTGCTTCATCTTGAATTAGACGCGGAAAAACATTATCATTTTTATTTGTTTTATTATAAAATATTCAGTGACAGTCGTTCGCCGCCATTGCAGAGTAGTATTTCCATGTCCTTAACAATAGAATAGATAGAAGCCATGTCACTTAGAATTTTATTTTTTATATTACATCACAAGTTACTAGCAAAATAACTGAATATTTCTATTTTACTCGTCATTATATATGTTCTAAACAAAAAAGTGGATATTTAAATAAAATAGGTCACTTCAGAAAGTGCACATTTTTTCAATTACAAAAATATGACTATGAAATGTCACAATTCGAGAAAAACAAGCCACGTGGAATTATGTCCAATCAAAAGTAAGCTCGTTTCGAATAACCAATGAAAATAAAGCTTGATTTTTAAGCGACATCTATTGGTTAATATTCTACCGTTCCAAGCCGCATGTACAGAAGTTTTTCTACTCGTCATCACAATATGGCGCTAGTAGCATGGTGATGATTATGCGGGATGTACATTCTCGCCTCGTGATCGATGGTAAATGAGCTTCCTGTTTACGCTCTCGTGGCGAGTTCAGTTGTCTTTGAGCTTACAACCTGCGCAGCACAAGGTTCAAACTCGAATGAAGCGAGAGCGCGAATGCAAACAAACACCAAGCTCGCGTTTGTCGCGAGGTCCTTTGAGTCGTGCCCAAAAACCGCTCCGGACGCGAGCGCTCCGAGGGGCGAGGCGAGGCGTCTGCAGGGAACGAAACTCGAAGTTCGTGTCGTGCGATCCCTCTGACACTTATACTGTTTAGTACGAGCGAGAGGGACGGTATGATACTATGATACGAACTTCGAGTTTCGTAGTAGCCCTGCTCGTACCTCGCCTCGCGCCTCGTCTCGTGACACGTACGCGAGTGTAAATGCGGCATTAGAATCATCATCACATCACATAATAAGGGTTTTCACGACAGGCCAGCAAGGCTACTACCAAACTCGAAGTTCGTGTCGTGCCGTCCCTCTGACACTTATACTATTTAACACGAGAGCGAGAGGGACGGTACGATACGAACTTCGAGTTTCGAGTTTCATAGTCGCCCTGCTGTTGGCGCTAGTATCGTGAGGTCCGTTTGACAAAGAACTTTGACATTTGCGTCGCGCTCTTGATTGGTACCTAAATGTGCTAATCGCAAGCAAGACAGTAGGGCTACTACGAAACTCGAAGTTCGTATCGTACCGTCCCTCTCGCTGTCGTATTAAATAGTATGTGTCAGAGGGACCGCACGACACAAACTTCGAATTTCGTAGCCTCACGATACTAACGCCATCTAGCGATATTTTGCCTGTCGAACCCTCATTACAATGAGGGCTATCGCGTATGAATTCGCCGCTAGAGGCGCTAGTGTATTGTGAGGTCTCCGAAATGTCAAATCTCATAGTTTTTGAGTGAGCTACGCGGGTTTATTTATAATTAGAATAATTTTGTGAATATTTTGCAATATCTGAAATTAATTATGGCAAATATGCGTTCCGGGGCAATGAATGTCTGTGTTTTGAGCCAGTTTTGTCTTTGTCCTCCCTTTTTTCCGAACAAAACGGGGCCTATGGAACACTGTAGCATGCTCGATATTTTATGGTACGGTTTTAAGGTGTATTAAATATGATTTTAATCTAAACTTTGTTTTCACGCCCGTAATAACAGACTTTGAAAGCCATACTTAAAAACCTCACGCAACAGTGCGCCATCTAGTGAGACAAAAAAACGATAGCCCTCATTTTGTTACAATGTATCATTCAATAATAATAATAAAAGATGCCAGGAAGTTGGCTACTTTGGGCGCATTGACAATCATAATATTCTTATCATAGTGATCTAAACCTAATATGACTCTTACAGAATGACTGGTCACAATACGCAATCAATCACAATGTCACATGCTGTATTTTATATAAGTAATGCAACAATTACAGAAATGTAGTTTCTAACAACATACAGCCAAAGGATACTCGGATTATTGAAAAAAAAAAACAGTTCAGGATTCATTATATATTCATAAGTTGTGGTTAGTTAAATACGCAGAAGTGAAAATCTCTGGTATGGTCTAAATAAAAGGTTGTAGGAAAGGCCACTATTCGTAGCCAATACACGCTTTTTACAAGCTTACCTATATTTAATTTGCTTTATTGACATGTACGCGGGTTAAATCTTGCAAATAGTAAAGGTAGAAGCTGGATGCGTCTAGCCAAGGACAGGGCGCATTGGCGCTCTTTGGGGGACGCCTATGTCCAGTCCAGTAGTGGACTGCTATAGGCTGATGATGATGATGATGATGATGATGATGATCGTCATGAAATTTGTGGTATGGAAATAAAGTTTAGATGACAATGCAAGTACAATCAACAAAAAGTGCAGTCAGCAAAAACAGCTTGTATAAAAATGTCATTTGTAACAACAACTTTTATAGAATAGGATTTCGAGATGTGGTTACATTTCCATGCTGCCTCTTCAAATGCCTCCTCAAGGAGTCCTTCCCTTTAAACTTGCTCTCACAGTACCCACAAGCAAACGACCTTACATCAACATGCGTCTTCTCATGTCTTTTCTGGTCAAATTTCGTAAAAAACCTCATTTCACACTCATTACAAGGAAAATTCCTCTCTCTCACATGCACTGAACGCACGTGAATCTTTAAATTTTGCGAATTCGGAAAAGTTTTTGAACACAACGTACATTTACTCAGCTGCCTTTTTAAGCCATGCTCTTGAATTTTATGCTCCACTAGTTGGTACGTGTATCGGAACGTCTTGCCACAGACAAGACAATGGCGTTTAGAAAAACAGCTGTTGTGACAGCTACGCATGTGACGTACGCGCGCGTAATTATTTAAAAAAGTTTCCGGGCATAAACTACATTTGTTTTCTCTGTGCTGAGATTGGTGTATGCGCAAACTCATCCGATTTATGTAGGAATTGCCGCATATTTCGCAGACATTGTAAGAAAAATGATTATTCATATGCATGGATAATCTCATGTATGTGTTGAATTTTTCGTTGCAAACAACGCATTTAAAAGAGTCTTCTAATTTGTATGGGATCAGGAAATGTTCCGCATCCCCAAACTCCAGGCCATGTTCGTTTATAAGGTGTTTTTTCAATTCTGTTAAATCTAAACACGCTTGCGCGCATTTCGTGCATTCCAAAGACGAAATATCAGCATTATGATACGATAAGCCTCTTAGTCGATTGAATTTTGATTGTATCAGTTCATCAGCATGTACTTTGCTGTGCTGCCGAAGCTCTATGATTGTGAAGAATGCTTCATGGCATAGGAAACAGCCAAATTTGGTTTTTAGAGACTTGAATAGGCATAAGTTTGAGTTGAAGACTAATTTTAAGGAGTTTTGCTTCATGTTTTTGTGGTTCTGAGATCCTGGTTGCTTCATTTTTCTTTTTATCACCGTGTCATTAATATCTGCAAAAATAATATAAGAGAAACTTAATTTTGATTCATATTATTTAAATATTTTTTGTTTAGCTATTGTGAAATAAATAATTTTGTATGATAATCAGAAAATGATTATAAGTTTTGTTTGGCTTCAAATTAATGTCACTTATTTCCCTTTATTAATTGAACTATAGAGTAAGTATAAGATTTAATTTTATATCCAGAGGCCCCCCATATAAATATAAAAAAAATATACATTATTTGATTCTAATTTTTTTGGGGACTGAAGTCAAATTGCCATGTCTATATCACCAATGTGCGGGGGCCCTTAAGGAGCGGCCACACCACTGCTTAAAAACAGGAGGTATACTTGGTTTCAATAGGTATTTAACTAAATGTAAACAAAACAATGTCAATTGGTGTCTTAAATATTGAAATTCCCCCATTAAACTATCTAAACATCTACATTTCTGTATTGAAATACACTAGTCTAGTTTGTATTACAATGATAGATAAGTAAAATGTTTAAAATCCTTGAATGTACCAAATCTGGCAGCTGAACTTTCTTTACATTTAGTTAAATACCTATCCAAACCAAGTGTAAATATTTTTTTTAAATCGTCATAAAAACATTACCTTCAACAACCTCTCCATTTTTCAGATGCTTAGACAAGTATTGTTTTGGATTCCTTTTTTTATTTATTTGCACAGTTTTGTCATAATATTGTGCCTCCTGAATTCTGCTTTGATCATCAAAAATTTTGATGCATAATACTTTATCTGAAATCAAATGCTTTTAAAAATAATTTATTCACTCAAGCATTATTTTGTGGAGATCCATATGAAACATATTTTATTAATCCTGACTTATTGATCAAATTAGACCCTAGCCACAGCCCACAGTAAGGGAGAACTAGTAGTGTAGTAACAGAGAACTGCCGTGCTCAAGCTAAAAGGCGGCTCTCGGCTAAGTGACAAAATCAAGTTTTGAGATAGTTGAAAAATGTGATTATTATTTTAAATCAATGCTAGTTGACATCTATAATTCATAGATTTAACTAGCATCTATAATTTACCGATATAAACTTGCTTTGATTTAAAAAACACCACATTTTTCAACTCCCATCTCCAAATTTTATTTCGTCACTTAGCTGCCTTTAAGGTTGAAGGCGGCAGATACTATGATGGTGACGGTGCGGGAGGAGCTGAATGTACACACATTTGTTGCGTAGACGTAGCTATTGTAAGGTTGATGGTACTCAAGATGAGACTAAAGAGTACAGATGCCAAATGTTAGATTTTATGCAAGGGAATTATTCTGGCAACCACCAGACAATGGATGCTATCAATGCATACACAAAACTTAAGCAATTAATTAATACTTACCATTTTTATTATCATCTACATCTCCATGTAATAAATCTTCATCAAAACCGACACCGGCATTGTCATCAAAATCATTTAACTCCGAATCTTCTAATTTCTGATTCCCAGCTAGATAACTTCTCGAGTCCAGAATTCTAGATTTAAATTCTGTAGCCGCCCGTAAGTCAATAATACATTGTTCACAAATCTGGTTAGTTTTAGTGTTTGCATCTTGTGGTATCTGTAACGTGCCATCATAAATAAAAACATGCTACCAAATTATATTAGGTGAAAAACTGGGCTAAATAACTTACTATGATGTTCAAAGTATCCCGCAACATTTTAGAATAAACTTCTTTCTGACCATTACAAAAATACTCTGTAAAAATGTCCTTTGTACAGCCTTGAGTGAGACAACAATGGCATTTATACGAAGACATTAGTCATACATAAATTAAGTGTTCCATATAAAAAAATATTATTGTCTTAGTGCTTTAACAATTTCTAATGAACCACTATTTCCAACTGAATTTGTATTTGTTTATTTACGTGAAAATTTGAAATTTGGCTTTGTCCATTGGAGGACAATTTTGCCAGTGTCTAGTATTTTGCCGTTGTACGGTAAAAAAATCTAGAAAACGAAAACAAAAGTAATGGTCGAAAACGCGAAAAAACGTACGCAATTAAAAAAAATTAAGAAAAATAACAATATATAAACTTCAAAAATATTCAGACAAATATTCTTTTAGTTTTTATACCTTTGTTGCTCTCAGCTGCATATCGTTAGGTATTGGTAATGGGCCGTATCTGAAACAAAAAAATAATAAAAGCAATTATAAAACCAATATTCACTAAACGCCCTTCATTATCCGCTCAGTTTGTCGTGGGTTGGTAATGGGCCGTATCTGAAACAAAAAAATTACTTTAAGAGCCCCCGCACATTATGGCCACCAGTTGCCGCCACTAAACGCGACCACCAGTGGTTGGTGCGCACGAGTCGAACGACAAAACGCAGCCACAAGTAGCGAGCGCGGTCGACTCCCGCAGCTTATGGCTCGGACGCAGCCACTCAAACGCTCGGATGAAGAAACGCGTCCGCAGCTTGTGGCGGCCACTAGTCGCTCAAGCGTGGCCGCCACTAAGTGGCCAATGTGCGGGGGCCCTTAAGGAGCGGCCACACCGCTGCTTAAAAAACAGGACGTATACTTGGTTTGGATAGGTATTTAACTAAATGTAAACAAAACAGCGTCAATTGGTGTCTTAAATATTGAAATTCCCCCATTAAACTATCTAAACATTTACATTTCTGTGTTGAAATACACTAGTCTAATTTGTATTACAATGATCGATAAGTAAAGTGTTTAAAATCTTTGAAATTACCAAATCTGGTAGCTGAAGTTTGTTTATATTTAATTAAAATATCTGGACGACCGAGCTCCGCTCGGGCTAAAACTCGTATCAAAGTGATATTAGACCAAACCCGTACATATTCATAATATATATATATATATATATATAATACCTATCCAAACCAAGTATAAATAAATGACGAATTTTGGTCGTAGAAGGAGCAAGTCAGGAATTTCTTTTGATGAGTCATACTGCTCGATAAAAATTGAATTCTTTAATACAAGATGGAGGTAAAAAAAAACAAATTCAGGAATGAGCAGCTGCCATCATTATTTGAATCGTTGTTCAGTTGATAGTTCAGATTTTGTACACTGTATAGTAAAAAGCACAAACTTGTCAACGCCAGGCCCTGGCACGAGACTGCGGCGGAGCGGCGGGTTATTATTGGTAGACAGCGTAGGCATAAACCTGTTGCAGCAGTTGTAGAAATGAAAGTCACTGGAAAAGAAAAAAAACATTTGATCGACATTGACTTGACACTCGAACGCTATGCAGCCAGCATGGGTGGTTCTTAAAGCAGTCTTTAAGATCTGAAGCTGTAACAAAGCAATGACATTAAAATACGATTAAGTTATAGGTAGTAACCTTTTTACGCCACGCTCATCTTCATATAAAAAATGCGTGTCCTATACGAGGTCTAGATAGAGCAACTATACAGAGAGGTGCGGGGCAGGGCCGCGTTCGCTCCCAAGTCCCAATCCTAATTGAATTAGGCTAATTCGTAGGCTCCAGTCCATCCTACTTGCGCCGGGAATCGGCTAATTTCAGGCAATACAATACAATACAATGACTCTTTATTGTACACCAGAAATAGTAAGCGATACAGAAAACAGGTACACAGAGACAAAGAAATGCATCCACTGTAGAAAATGATATGCTATTTCCCATAAGTGTCAATCACGTCACCTTTCACTGTTAAATTAACTAAGTAAAGAATTGTTTACACTACTTTACACTAGGAAATTTTTTCAGGGTTTTTTTGATGGGATCTGCGCCCAAATGAGCCAAGCGCTGACGCCAGCGGCATGACAGAAGCTCGTTGGTCAGTAAAGAGTAGTGGCGTACGCGGCTAAAGTCATATGCCTTCTTCTCGAATAGAGGTAGCACCCTGAAATCCTTGGCTAAGCTCTCTTGGAAATCTGAAATATGAATAAGTAATCAAATCTTTCTAGAGCTTTTTCTTATCAAACGACATACATAACCTGTCGCTCCCAGGTGTATTTTTTAAAGCTTAATAAGAGAGAGAATGCTGGTAGCTAAATAAGATCTTATTATCATTGGCGTAGCTATCGGAGGGCTAGACGGGGCAGTGCCCCTAAAAGTGGGGCTCTTGTTTATTTTTTGCCCCAGGGCCCTTGGTTACCTAGCTACACCCCTGCTTATTATTACAGCCACTGTGATCAATGAATACCATTATCCATACTCCATACTTACTTATACTTATATAATATTATAAATGCGGCGGATCGACGTGATTTTTGGCTTAGAGATAGTTTATGGACCCGAGAGTGACATAGGCTACTTTTTATCCCGAAAAAATGCACAGTTCCCGAGGGGGGAACAGCGCGCGATAACGAACTCCACCTGGGCGAAGCCGCGGGCAAAAGCTAGTAATAAAAATAAAACTAAATGCATTCGTTCTAGTTCTGTCTGACTCAGCTGTACAGGAGTGCCTAATAATAAAAGAGGTTTTTAAACTGAGCTAATAATAGGATGCAGGAGTCGTCTTTAAATGATTAATTTCTGGAGAAATAATTTTTTAGTAGTGTTAGTAGTGTCCATAATGCGATGCGTATAGCTGCAGGGCTACTACGAAACTCGAAACTCGAAGTTCGTATCGTACCGTCCCTCTCGCTCTCGTATTAAATAGTATAAGTTTCAGAGGGACCGCACGACACGAACTTCGAGTTTCGAGTTTCGTAGTAGCCCTGCTGGTCGTAAGTATGGAAAACCGTTTACTTTAAATTGATGGGAGGAAACTTTATACTTACACCTATTGAAATGAAATGGAATGAAGATTTTAAGTTACTTAATTAGCGGAGTGTACGATATGTTGAACTTTAATCTGAAAACGAAAGTATGTTGTATTAACAATTTTACTTACCCAGATCATCGACGTATTCAACTGGTTTGCGAGTGATGCCTTTACAGCATAATTTTGAATCATCAGTACTAGTTGAATCTGTCATATTGATAAAAGTTCATAAAAAATAAAATCGATACACAAGTTCAGAAAATAATTTTGTAAATAATAAAAAAAATATACAAATAAATGGGTTCACTGAAAGTTCAATATCATTACTGAAAGCTAACTGAAAGTGACATTAAACATCTTTTCTGTTCAAGCGTTCGAAATAGTAAGTACTACGAAAAAACCAAGAAATAATCAAAGATACTTATAGTACTTGCTATTTCGATGAGCGTTCAAGCTAATAAAAAAAAACTTACAGTTTTATTTTCACCTCTTAGTTTTAGAAGATTTTTATCAAAGGTTTTTATTTTACTTGTGTACAGACCACAGACAGATATTTTATGGTTTAAGTATAAAAAAACTACTAAACTTACTAACAATTCGGACTCTTATAGAGTATATTTCTGAATAGAAAAACACATCCGGCTTGCTCAAAAAAAAAAAAAAAACTGGCAGCGGTGCGGCCACATGCAGTCGCTCATCGCTCGTTTGCATTGCAGCGATAAATCTGGTCACGTGACCCCATTTTGAATGTGATTTTGAATTTACCGCCGCTCAAAAAAAGTAGCGTCAAGTCACCGCGTCGCGCAGCAGCAACTGATGGATGGCTGCTTTCAGGAATGATCTTAGTCTTGGAAGCTGATTTCTTAATCTCATTTAGTAGCAGTAGCAGTCTTGGCAGTGGTACAAATAAAAGAAATGAAGTGAATGAAAAAAAAGTAACAGTTTTTTCCGAAATCGAAGAGGTTTTTTTTTTCTAGCGATTAAGCTCAACATTTTCAGCTTTATCGCTATATGTCACATGACCCGACTTATCGCTGGAAACGAGCGTCGAGCGATTTGCATGTGGCCGCGCTCTAAAAATTCCAGACAAGTGCCAACGCCAAAAAAAAAAAGATTGTCAATCAGTTGTCAAAAATAAAGTGGGTTTCGTGGTTCGTTCGTCGCAATTATCTATCTAAAAATGCGTTTACCCTACTAAATTATAGTTATATTACTTTAAAACGCAGCTAATTGACTAGAAAACAAGATGGAAATAACAGTAGAAAGCCTTCCGTTGCTCGGTGTTTGCAATTTGTGTTTGAATGAAGGCGCTGTTAAAAGTATGCTGGCTTGTAAAGAAGCAAATTTACCGTCGTACGCCAATATATTATTACAGTGCTTCAGTGTCGATGTGAGTATATATTTTTCTTGTTTGTTAACACGTTAACCACTGGATCTCTTTTTGTCTTATTTGTGTGAGGTAGTAGAAGTTTATGCCTAGTTTTGTATAAGTATACTCTATACTTCTTTTTTTAGCATTAGAAAGATGGTAAGTGATCTTGATGTGTCTTTTTATTGAATAACACTTTTGAAAAATATGTCACAGCAAATATGTGACAAATAGCAAGGATGTACAATCATTTACATTTTTCTGGTATCATAAATAATAGTTACTGATTTTTTTTAAAACATTTTTCATAAAAAGACACATCAAGATTGTTTACTCTTTTTCTAATGCTAAAAAAACGAAATATACATTGGACGTAGTTTAGCGATAATGTCCCAAAACATTGTCATGTTATTCTTTAATTTGACATTTGATGGTACTGAAAGTAGTTCCAAAATCAAAAAAATATTTGTCGAGGTCCCATTCTCAGAGGGGGCCTTTACTTTGGGGTGGTACATTCAGGATTTGAACAGGCATATTTTTTTGTCTGTCTGTGGGGTATTATATATTATACATGATATACAGTCAAAAGATAAGATTTAATAGCTTGCATAGATCATTTGAAATGGGGTTGGACGGGACATATGCTGCGCAGCGGAAGGGACAAATGGAGCAAACAAATAACCTTATGGTACCCAAGAGAGGACTGTAGAATAAAGGGGCGCCCGAAAACAAGTTGGAGAGACATATCTGTCTAACATTGGGACCTTACTGGACTATAGTTTGCGCGGAATAAATCTGGATAAAAGTTGATTCCCCCACTATGGGCCTACGTTTGCAAGCGCCTTGTGGCAGGGCGAAACCCGGTCTCCTGTCGCCTTTGTTTGTTTTCACTTTGTTGTTGTTAAAATTTAAAATTGTTGTGTTATTTGTTTTTGTTAATATGTAGTTTGTTAGTTATTTTATTTGATTTGATTGAGCTTGTTGGTTGAGCAATAATGGAGGCAGATAATATGTATGTGATGTAGCAATAAAACTAATTATCCTAAATACTTTTTTAATTCAATTAAACTCTTTTTTGCATCTAATCTAATGTTTAAAAAAGCAAGTAGCATAAAAATGTTTGTCACATCTGCAAGATCATGGGATCACCCCTCCTTCTACTATGATACGCAAGGTGAGGCGTATTTGCGATAATTGTCATAGATTTCGTATCATAATATTGTTTGGGAAAATGGGGAACATTGGTAGACAGGTGTCAATGCACTTTTATCCAGATTTATTCCGTGCAAACTATAGACTAGCAGAAAATAGAGCTCAGAAGAGAGAGCTGGAGGAGGCCTATGCCTAAAGGCATGCTGAATTCAGAGACATAATATAGAATAGAACATTTATACATGTACTGCTAAAATTATAGAGAACTAGCTTATGCCGCGAGGGTCTCTGATGGTTAGATTATCGCGCGGTGGCGCCCTCTACCAAAACCAAGGTATCAGATGTTGATCCTGGGGTCAAATTTCCTATATACCAAATTTCATCAAACATGCAGTCCTGGCTTCACGGCAGGATTAGCGAGCAAGAGTAGCAATCCGGGCGGACATTGCACAAGGTACTACCACCTGCAAAAAGTTATAGAGAATTCAGAATGGAAGGGTTTTATTATTATATTATTGAGTCAAAATCATTTATAGAGGATCATTATATCAAAATAACACTGGTTTTATTCGACCAACTGTAACAATCAAAACGTCTTTGAGGTAAATATGGTTGTGTATGAACTAGGGACTGAAGGTTTTATATTATGTTGATTGAGTCAAAACTTTATAGAGGATGTAAAACCAAAAACAACAGTTACAATATAATTATATAAATAAACTGTGTTGACCAACTTAATTGATGCCTCTTTTTATGTGTGTTTTGAATTGTTTTGTTGTATTTGTTATTCAATGTATTTCTCTCTTCTCTATGTTTGTCTTTCACAGTTGAGTGTTTAACTGTTATGCTGTGTAAGTTTCTTTGAAATAAATAAATAAATAAGTGAATAATATGCTTAGGATATAGTCCATTAAAAATGGGCTTGTATTATAACTATAACATTAATGTACAATTGTATGGTCAATGAATTTTAACCACAAAAAACAGAAACTCATGGTTTTGAAAAGTTGTCCAGGGGACGTAACCATGACAACGAGGTCCAAGAAAAAGTTGATTGATCCAATTAAGGAAAATGGGTGAAAAATATAGTTAATGCCAATGAGTTTTTCTGCGAGGCTAGTTTTTTTGTTGATGGGTCTAATCAACTTTTTAGTGTAGCTTGTTGCCATGGTAATATGGGTTACCCATTAAAAGTATGATTTTATTCCTCTTTTGTTAATGATATAGAAGTGTGTTCATATATTTTTTGATTGAATTTTTGCTTTGAAGTATAAGAATTCGACTGTAAAAAATTATAATAATCTTACCACAGATACACACATTGGAACTGGGTGATACGAAACAGCTGATCTGTGATTCCTGTATCACCCGTCTGGTTGACTGTCACAGCTTCAAAGACCAGGTGCTCACATCTCTGAAGACCCTCGAGGAGTCTGCTAAACTGTTCAGTAAGTACCCCAAGTCGTTGGTAAGATAATCATCATCATCATCATATCAGCCATAGGACGTCCACTCTCGGACATAAGCATCCCCCATAGGCCTCCAGTAGCTTTGGTTGGAAGCAGCCTACGTGTACCTGCAGCCTGCGCTAAGTCCAGCGATTAATATACGACCTGATAATTCGTGCCCTTATGGTAAATTACATACATTGCTGTCTTATATTCTAGGTCGACAAAGTCTCAGTCGTACATCAAAGACCATAAATCATATGATTATTTAATGTCAACTTTTGTTTTAAGATGTGAAGAAAGAAGAACATAATGAGGATTTCAATGACGGAATTGATGACGTGGATTTCGACGACGATATTGATGAAGATGACAAAGGTAATTAATGTTTACATAATGTCTTATGTTTAGACTAGCCTAGTGGTTTCACCAGCCTCTCAAGCAGAGGACTATGGGTTCAAATAGAGGCTCGCACTTTTGAGATTTTCTAAATCCATGTATGAACTTCCCAGTTGCATGAAAAATATAACTATTAAGTAGTTTTTATCAATATCCTATTTTATTTCCAGCATTATCGGTTATAATAAAGAAGGAACCGCCCACGGAAATCTTCAAACCACGCAAGACGAGGAAGAAAAAGTACATCACCATCTCTCTAAAGAAACCAAAAGATTTTACCGAAACTGAAACCATGCTGGCCCAAGGTCTCTTCCCTTTCAAAATACGGAAAAACCGGAACTTTTCCTGCGCTATTTGCCCCGAGAGCTCTACTAACCTAGAAGACATAAAGAAGCATGTTGTCCAACATAACAAGAAAAACATCCACATAGCATTCAAGAAAATGATGTTTTCGAACTCCCAGCGTTTCTACAAAAGTTCCACACAACTCCGGTGCAAAATCTGCACAACAGATTTGAACAATTTCGACGAACTAAACGAGCATGTGGAGAACTGTACCCGGTTAAAATTTACAAGCGTCAAATGGAGTAACTTGCCTTTCAAACTGGAGAAAGACCAACTCGACTGTCCGGTATGTAAAAAAACGTTTTTGAACTTCGTTAGTTTGAATACTCATATGAATGTACACTATCCTAATTATATATGTGAGAATTGTGGTAAGGCTTTCGCTTCAAAAGCAAGGTTGCGCGGACATATGAGAACGCATGAAGTAGGCGAGTTTCCTTGTAAATATTGCGACGCTGTATTCGATAGAGTGACTAAAAGAGAAAACCACGTTTCAAAGGAGCACAAAGCTGGTGTTAGATACGCTTGCAAACGCTGCAACATATCGCTTAGTTCATTCTACGCTAGACAGAAGCATCTAGCAGAAATACACAATGAGGAATTGAAGAGATACAAATGTAAGGCTTGCCCGCAGAGCTATATTACTCCAGGACATCTTTCCAGCCATGTAAGGAGGGATCATTTGAACGAAAGGAATCATAAATGCGACAAGTGTGATCTGGCTTTTTATACTAAGAATGCTTTGAAGATGCATATGATCAAGCATGACGGGGAGAGAATACACGCCTGTCATATCTGTCAGAAGTCCTATCAAAGGAAGAAGACTTTAAGAGAGCATATGCGGATACATACTAATGATAAAAGGTTCATTTGTCCTGTTTGCGGACGCGCATTCACGCAGAAATGTACGTTGAAAGGACATTTGAAAGTTCATGAGAGGAAGGTTGAATTGGATGACAAAGTAGTGCAGCCGTTGCATTCTATTTAGTTGAAAAAGCTTAACAGCAAAGTGGTCGATCAACTTTTTCCTGCACCTCGTTGCCATGGTTACGCCATCTAGATTTTTTTTAAAGCCATGAGTTTATGTTTTTTGTGGTTAAAATTCATTGAGCATACATTTCTGTCATAGTTACAAGCTCATTATGTTATGGACTATCTCTTAAGCATATTAGTAGCATATAATATATTATAACAGTTTAAAAAAAAGTGTCACTGGTTGTCTCTTGGACAACAGGATAGAATAACAAACAAGAAAAAGTTGATTGACCTAAAGTAACTTGATTAACAAAAAAAGATTAACTGTCATTGAGTACAAATGGAATATAAACAGCTCGAAATTAAACGTCCAAACAGAAATGCCAATTTGAAATACAACAACAAGAAAAACTGTTCATCCTGAATCTTGTCTATTTACGTACTCAGAATTTTTTTTTGTATAGTTTGGTTCTAGTATTTTTCAGCACAAATAAATTTTGTCAAAATTCGTTTTGGGCCATATCAGGGTGATGGCGTCAGTCATAGAACGGAGCCAATAATGTCTTTTTCCGTTAAGCCAAATTTTAAGAAATGGACACTACTTTTTTTTTTACTAATAACACATGTTCAGATAACTGATGATCATAACTAGTAAAGTTATGGGTTATAAGGTGAGTTATAAGAAATTGCTCTCCACTACTGTGCTTAACCTGAACATGTCTCTGATTAGTGCTGTCACCCTAATTTTGGCTTGAATTCAAAATAGTCATTTCAATTGGACCATTTCCAATTTGTATTGAAATTTGAATGACAGTAAACCAGAAAAGGGACATATATTCGTTAATGGCCTGCTAACTGCGTTTTTTAAACGCGCCGTTGGCTCTCGTTTTAGGAACGCGCAACAACAATAAGTCGTGTAAGTAACGAATAGGTTGTATTTATATTAATTTTAAGTTGTAAAATGTATAATTGGATTGATCAACTTTATCTACTACTCGTTGCTATGGTCACGTCCCCTGGACAACTCTCATAATCATGAGTTTCTCTATGAGTAGTTACAAGCTCATTATTTTATGGACTATCTAGAAGCATACTAGTAGCATATATTACACCAGTTTTTTTTTAAAGTAACTGTCACTGTTGTCTCTTGAACAACGGGACAGAATAACAAACAAGAAAAAGTTGATTGACCCAAAGACATTTATGTACATATATACTTTATAGGCTACTTATGACCAAGATCTGTGTAAAATAGCATTTTAATTAAAATTACATGGGAAGTAGCCTTAGGGGCTTGTTAGATGAATTAACCAGAATCAATATTTCCTTGTAGCAAAATTTCCATTCGCATTTTTCCCAAATGCTTTTTTGCTGAATCTTATTTTCACAATCGAGTTTTTTCCAAATTTTAATCGACACAAACATGTTTTTTTTTAATCGACTGGATGGCAAACGAGCAAGTGGGTCTCCTGATGGTAAGAGATCACCACCGCCCATAGACACCTGCAACACCAGGGGGATTGCAGATGCGTTGCCAACCTTGAGGCCTAACATGGGATACCTCAAGTGCCAGTAATTTCACCGGCTGCCTTACTCTCCACGCCGAAACACAACAGTGCAAACACTGCTGCTTCACGGCAGGATTAGCGAGCAAGATGGTGTTAGCAATCCGGGCGGACTTTGCACAAGGTTCTACCACCTGCATAACTGCGTGCGTCGTGTGCATAGATTGATCGGTTTCATACATTTTATATGGTTGCGTTCACATTTATATGTAAGTTAAGCAGTGTGTTGTGACGGCTTGTGTCGTGTCACATCAAAGCTATAGATCACAAACTAACTAACAATAATATGGATCCTTGGTCTGAAATAAAGTTATTATTATTATTATAGATAGAGAGAGAGAGAGAGAGACAGCGAGCATCACAACACAACATGACCTTAGAGCAACGCGGGCTTCCTACCGCAAGGGAGTAGCCTTAGCGGTAGATTACCCTTAAAATAGTTCTGGCGTTTGTTGCGAGGGGAAATGTGCACACAAGTGCAGTTCCGCACACTTACATGCAAAAACAACACTGCCAACTGACTGTAATGACGACGTTAACACATAAATAATCCAACAATACACTAATAATTCGTGTACAGATGACTCAAAACTCACAAATTGACTGCAACATCACAAGTTGTTCATCGGCGAAAAGTCGGATTTATCGCTTGACCGATCCGAAATTTGTACGGATTAGCGGACTTTGATAAAATGAACGATTGTTGTTTAAATGTGATTAAATCGAAAACAATTTACTTAGATGTGAAATGTAACACCATCTTTTTGCAAGCTTGATGTCCCAGATCTCTTTTTACAGCAGAAAACTGAACGATTCGGCATTTTTAGCACTGCAGCGTTCACTCGCGCGACTCGATTCGGTCTAGTTTGAAATCCGAGCGCGCCTTGTTTTATACAATTCGTATGCCCAGTTGGGCTTGTACTTTGACAGAGGGGAACTCGGCGAATGGCTACTCAAGAACACGACAGTTAAGGGGATCCCATGCCCCAATGACCTTCGATCTGAATTCCTTAGTTTTCTATTGTAACAACAACGGCTTTAAGCAATATAGTATCCCATATTTACTTCAAAGTTAACTGTCTTCGAGATATTTGGCATCAAAGTTGAACAATTTTAAGCCAATAAACTGGTTTTCTGGCCATAACTTTTGTGTTAATTAGTTTCAAATGAAAAAACCCTCGACCAGTTTTTAGAGACGACAAAGACGGACCCAAATATGTAGATTTCGTAATTGTTAGATCTTTCACGTCAATAGAGATACGAAATAAGTGTTTTTTTCAGACAATGTTTAAAAAAGTTATACAAAATTAATTATTCATTTTTTTTCAAAATCCGGTAGACAAAAATGGAGATAAAAGATTGGAGAACCGATAGCCGTTTAACTTATAATTCTATCTGTAGTGCAAAAGTAGGAGATACGATTCAAAACTTGTCAAAAATCGATGAAAACCTCGGTTAGCCCCTTAAGTGAATGCGGCTTCAGTATCTTGAGAGCAACCGATGCTAATTGTACAATAGTAGTTCCTGTGTATATACATTTTTAATAGTTTTACATATATTTGCACTGTTCCACCACTCATTGATCATTTTTATGCAACAGATATCTGTGGTGACGTCTCTGTTTGTTTTGTCCGACCGAATAAAGGGAGAGAGAGAGGGAATGGAGACATTTATCCACAACTAACCTAACCAACAAAAAATTTGGAAAACTGACTTTCAACTTTTCACCTCAAAGTTCAATATCTCAAAAATGGCTGAACCGATTTTTATTAAACGTGTCTAAGAACCATCGCTAGAAAACCTGCTTTCAAATAAAAAAATCGCATTCAAATCGGTCCACCCGTTTAAGAGCTACGGTGCCACAAACAGACACACATAGCGGTCAAACTTATAACTACTACACTGTTACTGTTGTGTTGTACTGTTATTGTTACTGACATATATGTATATGGATATTTAATTGCTCAAATTGGTATCTGAAATAAATAATTTCATTATAACATCCCTCTTTTTGCGTCGGGGGTTAAAATTATCATCGAGTGGTGAAATAGGCTCTTATTTAGTCTCAGTTGTGCATTACTATTACATTTAAGATGAAATGTTATGTTTATGTCGTTTATGTGATGTAAAATATTTATAGTTATTATTATACACTATTATTTAAATGTGTTTTTTTATTCACCTGTGTCAGAGTGCTGCGATGTACAGAACGATGAGATACCTAAGTTTTGATATTACTACGGTATTAGAACAGTTATAAGTACTCCGGGTCATATGAGGCCCGCCATCGCCAAGCTTCCATAAGCGGGTTAGTATCATTTCATCTAAAAAACCGGCCAAGAGCGTGTCGGACACGCCCAAAATAGGGTTCCGTAGCCATTACGAAAAAAATAAGTAATATTTTTCTAAGGATTTCGTATTTTATACGGAATCTTCCAAGTTTAGGTATATTTTATACCTTAGGCTGCTATTTACTCTTAAACTACTAATAATTCTCAAGCAAACTTATCCGTTATAGTTTTCCGTGAAAGTTTGATACTAACATCCTGAATTTTTTCAAATTTTTCCACCCACCGGTTTAGATTTTAGAGGGGGGGGACGCTCGATTTTAATGAAAATTTGCACTTTAAAGTTGAATATTTCACAAAAATATCAATGAATCGAAAAATCGACTTAGTAAACCCCTAATGGTTTTAAAAGACCTATCCAACGATACCCCACACTATAGGGTTGGATGAGAAAAAAAAACACCCCCACATACTTACGGGAGGTACACTAAAAAAAATTTTTTTTTTTTTTTATTGTACCATTTTGTCAGCATATTGTACATAATATATCCGTGCATAATTACATCTTTCTTGCATTGATAGTCCTGTAGTACCTGTACATTTTGTTAAAAGTTTCAGATTAAAACACCAAGTGGATGATAAAACTTTATTATACGAAAAATTAAACAAAAAACAGCCGTAAAAAAACACAGATACATTGAGCACTGTGCTTTGAACATCTAATCTAAAAAAAAAAAACTTCAATACATGGCGGATGTCACATTTGACATTTCGACGGCTATAAAATGGGCGCCTAATGATTTTTTATGAATTGACTGATATACGTATCTAATAGTGGAGTAAACAACTTAAAACTACAATATTTATTTGTACAAACGGGAACGAAATGTTTAATTATTAAATAATTCGTTTTTATCTAAACTCGGTACTTACTAGTGACAGTAAAAAGCGCGGGGAAAATCTGTACTGACATCAGATTAACTTTTTTTATCCCGTAATGGCCGAACGACATGAACGCGGGAAAACTATTAAGTTGGTAATAGGAAAAAATGGCCGAAAATTGTACTAAATCTACTTTTTTAATTGCTACAGAAGGCTTAGATATCCATGCCGAGGAGTTTCTTGTCGAACAAGAATTCTCCCAGGGCAGAGTGACGGTCGAGCATCTTCTTGAGGGTGGTGGCTTTGCCGGCGAGGTCGCGCTGGCCCTTGTATTGCTCTTCGAGGAATTCACCAGTAAGGTAGTCAGCAAGCTGTAAAGAAACCATAAGTTTTAGGTAGTGATCTAACATTAAGATTGACTCGCATTAAGATTGTTTAAAAAAACCGGCCAAGAGCGTGTTGAACACGCCCAAGATATCAAAACTCCCAAGGCAATTTTAGCCGTTATAATTTTCCTTGTAAATTTGATATACTTAATACCATCCTGATTTTTTTCACCCAACAGTGATTTTAGAGGTGGAGGATTTTAGAGGCTCGATTTTAATGAATATTTTCCTTTTGCACTTTAAAGTTGAATATTTTACAAACAGATCACAATAGTTTTAAAAGACTTATCCAACGATGCCCCACACTATAGGGTTAGTCGACAAAAAAAAAACACCCCCACTTTACGTCTATGGGAGGTACCCTAAAAAAATTTTTGACTGATATGTACATTCATGCCAAACTACAGCTTTCTAGTACTAACGGTCTCTGAGCTTAGCCACGGACAGACATGGCGAAACTATAAGGTTTCCTAGTTGACTACGGAACCCTAAAAATACCAATGGTTTTTTTTAATGCACTACTTTTCTAGAATTAATTATTGAAACTATTATTTTGTTTGATGACGTCAGAGTTTATTCTAGTTGTGCGTTCTACCACATCAATGTTTTTTTTTTTATCTGTATGCCCATCTTGATCAGCAGCATTATTTAATTTTTTATCTGTAGTAAAGCGGTAAGCTGTCACTAGCTATACTTGGTTTGGATAGGTATTTAGCTTAATGTAAACAAACTTTAGCTGCCAGATTTCGTACATTCAATAATTTTACAATACAATACAATAACTCTTTATTGCACACCAACACAGTAAGCAGTACAGAAAACACAAGTATATACATAGAGATTTTCTAAGGTAAGCAATAGGCGGCCTTATCGCTTCAGAGCGATCTCTTCCAGGCAACCTTTACAATGGACAGAAATAAGGAACTTAGGAGAATTTTACTTATCTATCATTGTAATACAAACTAGACTAGTATATTTTAATACAGAAATGTAAATGTTTAGATAGTTTAATGGGGGAATTTCAATATTTAAGACACCAATGAGGGCTATCGCGTATGAATTCGCCGCTAGAGGCACTAGTGTAGCGTGAGGTCTCCGAAATGTCAAATCTCAGTTTTTGGGTGAGCTACGCGGGTTTATTTGTAATTAGAATAATTTTGTGAATGTTTTGCAATATCTGAAATTAATTATGGCGGGGCAATGAATGTCTGTGTTTTGAGAAAGTTTTGTCTTTCGGAAACCTTTGTCCTCCCTTTTTTCCGAACAAAACTATGCAACACTGTGGCATGCTCGAAATTTTTATGGTACGGTTTTAAGGTGTATTAAATATGATTTTAATCTAAACTTTGTTTTCACGCCCGTAATAACAGACTTTGAAAGCCACACTTAATAACCTCACGCAACAGTGCGCCATCTAGTGAGACAAAAAACGATAGCCCTCATTGACGTTGTTTTGTTTACATTTAGGTTAATACCTATCCAAACCAAATATAATGTCAATGTTGTTAAATAAGAATGCCACGCTGAGGTCCAAATTGAACTCCATAGTCAAATTCAAGTGACAATTGTGAAGAATTCTAATCCTGACAGGCAGTATGAGAACATGTTTTTCATGTTAAGTATGTTGTAAAATTGGGTGCCCGAAATGAGAGACCGGTTGGTTTTTGAGTTTTACTCCGAAGCCGATTGCAATGGAACAGTGACAAACAAACTTAATAACCTTATTTATATTGATGCGCGATACTAGCGCCACCACATTTTGTGTTTTATTTTGTAACTAATGAGGTCCATGAATGTCAACGGGCATCGATCATTTTGATTAATTAGCAAGCTATCTAGTTCAGCAGATGAACTATAGATGGCGCTGTATCGAACATATGTTTTTGATGAGATTACTTACATGGTAGTCGTTGAACTCTGGGTCATCTTCGCAGGCAGCGATGACGGTCCGGATGCTCCTGGTGACTTCGTTCTCCATGGTCAGCGCTTGCTCGAGGGCGTCCACGCCGCTATCCCACGCCTTGCTTTCCGGGGGCTGTGGAGAGAACAATACGGTATTTGACCATTTTTTTATATGTATTATAAAACTTCACAATGCCTGTTATCAAATAGGGAAACAATTTTTAAGCTACTTTAGCTACTTTAACTTATTAAGGTTTGAAATTCAAGATTAGACAGAGAAAGACATACTTGCATCACGCAAGTAGCGCCATACTCGCTGCTTAGAGAAAAGCGTTTGAGAAAGAGAAAGGAATATATATTTTTCAAAAAATCACTATAAATCCAATTTTCAACCGATTTAAGTTTTCTCTTCGCTTAACACTATCTGTATACCTACATTTTCATAATAATATATAAGACATGGCAAATTCAGGCGTTGTGAAATACCGTGTTAAATTAAGTAAATTATTTACTTTCCTACTAATATAAAGCCGGGTCTCCAGAGAGCGAGCGCGGCAGCCATTTTTGGTGCGATTTTGTAGACCCGGCTTCAAATGGTCGGCGACTCAGCAGTTCCGTGCCATTATCAATACAAAATTAGACATTAGGTAGCAAAAACGGCAAAAAAACACGTTTGTTGTATTGGAGCCCCCTTAAATATTTATTTTTAAAGTGAATAGGTACAAATTAAATATTCAGTGAATATTTCAAGCGTTTACCTGTTGCCATATTAATATCGAGCAAAAAATGGCAAAAAAAAAACGTTTCTTGTATGGGAGAGGGAGCCCCCCTTAAACATTTATATTATTCTGTTTTTAGTACATATTTGTAATGTTTTTAGGACGGTTTTTACAAAAAATACACTTACAAGTATCCCATCTTCTTGATCTTTCTCTGTCTGGACGGAAATATTTTAATTATTCAAGTTGCATAAATGCTTATAATATAAGCAAACACGCTGCAAATATTACAAAAGACTTACTGTTGGTAGCTGCCAAACCAATAAATATATGTATTAATTTGTTTTTCTACTCCTATACTGTAATCTGTGATTTACTTAATCACGAACAGTAATATATCAGCATACATAACAATATTGTGGAAAAGTCTATATTGTCTATTCCCCATAACAGCACTGTATCGTAATGTTGCTAAAACGATACTGCAACCACTTACTTTTTTTCTTAATTCGTACGTTCGGACAGGCTAAGGTGCAGCCAGTTACATATTCTATAAGGTTTTTTTTAAACAAAATAAAAACTTTTCGAACATAATCCATAGCCTGCCAACATAAGTAACTCGTATTTTTAACACCGTCACAGGCAAGTAAACGTTAATCAAAAACAAAATTTAACTTAGACAAATTTTGTCATTTTCATATTTCTCACTTGTTTATTGTTGTTTACCTTCTCTTTGCGTTTGCCACACTTTTTACTAAAGTATGAAAACGTTTAAAGTTTACTATTTATCTAATTTTGTATTGCAATTAATAAGTACCCAGTCGAAGAAAAAGTATTGTATGCAACGTTGTATAAGCAAGTCAAAAAGCTCGTGGCGTCTTTTTCTCACGCCACTCACCTTTTTTGAACAACTGTTGCATAAAATACTATTGTTTGATGCTAGCAGCATTAGTATAATAAATAACTTCCATATGTGTAAATGATAATAATAATACTCAATGTGCGACTATTTGAGTGCATGTAAATGCCCCCTTTTACGTATTTTATGAGATTTTTTTTCAACTGCAAGTGTGCTTTGAAGCATTAAGGCCGCCTCTCCATTGTTTTTTTATGTGGTGTACCTCTACAATAAAGATTCCATTTTTTTATTTCTTGCCTCGGAGCCTTCGTTTGTCAGACCAAAGTCCTCTGTGGAATATGCCTGTCAACTTACCCTGATCTTGATGAGGGAGGTGACATCATGGGTGAGCTCTCCTCTCATCAGGAGGTAGTCGATCAGTTTCATAGCGTGCTCCCGTTCCTCGGAGGCGGCGTCAAAGAACAGCTTCGAGAAGCCGGGCCGGTTTATCTGGAACAGACAGGACAGTTAAAACTGAGTAATTTCAGTTTATACCTTCACTGAATAATGTTTTTCCATCGTACTTTGTCGGATAAGTTCGTATTATCTTTATTTCTTAATCAGCTGCAGTAAAGTTCAGTAAGCTAATTTATTGAATCAGGCGTTACTTTGCGGAGGTCCAATCAATGAAAAAAGTAATTGTTTCAGTTAAGAGCGTTTATACCTGCCGAGCTGGCAACGTTGCATTTTTGTTAGTTTTTGTCGATTATTCCATAAAAATTGAATGAAAATTAAAAATGTTTTCTGATAGAACACTTCTTAATATATAAGTTAATGTGTCTACTCCAATAATTATTCGTGATAGACTTTTATATTCCTTAAAAACGAATTAATGTTTATGACCGGTTTTTAAAGAAAATAAAAGTATATGACGAATAATTATTGTAGTAGACACATTAACTTATATATTAAGAAGTGTTCTATCAGACAACATTATTAATTTTCATTCAATTTTTATGGAATAATCGAGAAAAACTAACAAAAATGCAACGTTGCCAGCTCAGCAGGTGTAAACGCTCTTAATTTAGTAAGCTGTTGAGAAAGTAAGACAAATAGGTACGAACTTTTCCAACAAAATACAATGTCAAAACATGTGTGTGAGTGAGTGAGTGAGTATGTTTGTTACTCCTTCACGCTGAAACGGCTGGACGGATTTGGATGAAATTTGGTATGTTGATAGCTGGACATCCGGAATAAAACATAGGCCACTTTTTATTCCGATATTCCCACGGGTTAGGAATATAATCTCGAAATAACAACCGCTAGGCTTAGGGGCTGTTTCACCATCCGTTGATTAGCGTTAAACGACGGTTAAATGTGATGCCGTCTCCGTCTATTCGAACAAAACAAATAGAGACGGCATCACACCTAACCGCCAGTTAACACTAATCAATGGATGGTGAAACAGCCCCTTAGAGTCATGAAATTTGACATGATTGTGGTTAATGTAACGTCAATGAAAATCACAATTTAATTTCCGGGAGTTCCCGCGAGAATTTTTAAAAATCCCTCAATTTCAATTCAGCTGCTGGATCTAATGATTTACGTGTGCAAAGCCGCGGGTAAACACTTGTTCACTATATATGTAAATTGTTACTTATTAAGTTTCGTCTCAGAGCAACACGTCGCCATATTAAGAAATGTTATTCACCCCATCTCTAGAGAAGTGCGCCCCCATGGCAAGGTACTGCAGTGAAGCCTTGACCTCCATCTGGATCTGGCGACGCATGGCGGAACGGCAGGTGCCGTGGACTGTGATCCAGTCACGGGGCACGTTGACGGGGTTCACCGAGCCTGGGGAATAATACAGTTTAGACAGGATTTGCATTATAAAACGACCCATAAACACACTTATCTTAAAGGTTTGTTCCCAAAAGTAGCCTCTATGAGTGTACGGTAAATAAGGTAATATCGCACAATTAATTGACTTTTGGACGACTCACAACTCCGTCTTTGTCTTCGTTTTTTTTTATGGGCAATAATGTTTTTTCCTTTGGTCCCATGTGTAACCGAATTTGTACAATTGATTCTGTATTGTCCCACCCGGCACCCTCATTGATTGGCGGTATTGTATTGAACACTAGGTATACAGATCTAGTTTTTTAATGTTTTTCCATCGTTTGTCGAATAAGTTCATATTTATCTTACTTTGTCAATTTGCTTCAGTAAACTTCAGTACCAACCTAAGCTAGTTGAGATATTAAGATAAATAAGTACGAACTTTTCTGACAAAATACGATGGAAAAACATTATTTACTAAATCCGTATTAAGGTGTTGATAAAGAATGATGGGTCAACATGAACCCAGCCTCATCACCAATACAATTATAAAGTATGTAAGCATTTGTAATTAGGACCACTAAGTAGTCAATCAGAAGGCTGGGAGAATCTACAATATACAATACAATAACTCTTTATTGCACACCAATACAGTAAACAGTACAGAAAACACAAGTATATACACTCCACTACATACTTATATATTTTATGATGAAATATTCAAGTTCGTACAGAAATAATGACTTGTAAGCTCATACATTTGAAGGCTAATTTAGTCGCTTCTCCGGGGCTTTTGAAGTTTGTCCCCATATTAGTAAATTAATCTTATGTAACTAGCTTTCACGTGATATGTATGAGATTTATATTGGATATGGAGGCCAATTAACCCATCATTCACTTGTAATGAGCATTCTATTATAGCGAGTTTTACATTACACATAAAAGATCACAAAAATGACGGAAAATTTGCTTGTGATTTGAGCTTTTTGCCGATCATACGTCAAACTAGAATTTTTCCTTAGAATAATCGTGTAAACATGCGTAGCAATGTTTGGCACTATCTTAACTATGGCTTGTTGTTTAGTTCGACAAATTTTAAAACTGCTAATTCCGGATGTCCTGTTACAAGTTTCTGCAGCTTTAACCTTTGGTCTAAAGTTTAAATAATAATAATAATCATTTATTTCAACCAACATGACTCATAGAAAATATAAAAAGAAAAGAGAAAGAAAAAAACAAAATTTTTTTAACATGTCAACAGAATTATTTACAATTTAATTTATTCTTACATGTCTATCGCAACAATGGCGTACATATGGCGTAGTTTAGACCATGCAAGTTGCATTACACCGCAGACTATATTAAGGGACAATGAATTCAGTTGATCAAACAAATACCGCAATCACAATACAAGTAATATGTTACTTGTATTGTGCCGTAATGTAGTGATTGCATGCAAGTTGTCGCAGTCTAATTATGGGGCTTTAGTGTCAATATTGTTCCGTCTTCCACTGTTTTGTCCTACTCTAATTCATGAGAGAAAGTACGCATTGTACCTTTGTCGTGTAAAACTTAAAATAATCATGCTTATGGCAAAACTCCAAATGCATGTTTGGGCTACGTCTGCTATAATAATTATGTGTAAAACTTACAAAACGAGGATGCTGTGAACAAAGTAATTGCGCAGAATAGTTCCTTGCCGATTAAGAAAGCTTCATTAATTATTTTTTAGCTTGTTTTTAGGTGTGTTGTTAAAGCGCCTATACATATGCTATTTATAGATAGGTAATTTGCTATTGTAATATAATTTATGTTTTGGAAAAATGACCTTCTGCCAAGTTTCTTGCGTCGCATTCTTCTTGACAACGGTGTTCTTTCTAGGCAATGATGGACTTAACAAAAATCCAAAAACGGTTTTATTTTTTCAAGATTATCAAGCCAAAAAATGCCAAAGCCAATGAAATGCGGGACTTGCGGGAGGGAGTTATATCTCCTTGATATTCTCATCTGTGAATACTACCTGAATACATGCCACTTCTATTTGGAAGAGACGCCGAGAAGGGAAGTGCTTTAAAAAAGGAAGCTTCGTAAACAAAGAACTTTGTTTTGATTACATAAAGAGACAGCCAAAACCTAGCTGCAGCGTTTTATCGTCAAGGCAAGTGCCAGAGGTCAACGTATTCGTTAAACAAAATGGCGTCGCACGCCACGCGGCGCGGTTAGCAATTGACAAATTGGTGGAAGCAATTTGTTGCTAATTTAATTATTTTTCAGTACTACAGTACTCGGCAAGCGCAGCGTAGGACGTCCACCAACGAGATGGACGGATGACCTGGTTAAAGCCAATATAATATATAACATTCACGGTATCACGGTGGATGCAGGGCTCTTCCAACCGAAGCAACTGGAGGTTTATGGGGGAGGCCTATGTCTAACAGTGGACGTCCTAGGGCTGATATGATGATGATGACTACACTACTAAGTCGCAGTTGCCCAGTCTACTGGTTGATCTATGTTTTTTTAAGTAGAGGATCATGGGTTCTGTTTAATCGAACCACAAATGTTTTCGGAATTTGTGCGAATTCTTTTTTGGGAAACTACAAGGAATCGTGCGCGTACATGAGAAGCTATTCAATGATTTGAAGTTCCCAATCCGCACTGGGCTAGCGTGAAGACTACAGCTCGGCCCCCACGCTGAGAGGAAACCTGTGCCCAGCAGTGGGAGGTGAATACGACGAAGACGAGATGGGACGACTGCACAGAACTATTGATAAGAATTATAATTGTCACGTGAATTGTGTTTAAACGTCGTTAGCTTTACATTTCGATTTATCTACTTACTTGATGGTTTGTCCCCAATTCTACAGATTTTTAAACTGAAAGAATTCTCAACTCAACGGTTTCCCATCTCAACAGATTCTCAACCAAATGGATTCCCATCATATGTAGAAATGAGAACCTGTAGAGATCGGTGCATTTGGGAATCTGTAGAAATTGGAATCCATACAACAAACCGTTTCCTCACTATGCAACTAAGCCAGTTCTAAAATCCCGCTTATCTAGCAGTAATTGACTAATTATGTTAGTGATACACGCCACATGAATAAAATAACTCAATGTAAGTAGGTACATATTGTAATCAATACATTGCAAGTCATGGCCCAGATTTAATGACGTAGGTGTTTGTGTACTTTATATAAGTAGTCGATAATTGATTGAGTCATGACTTACATGTGTTTGATTTTGTGTGTAAGTAGGTAATAAATAAAATATACTTAGCACATTTACAAGAAATATATATCGTTAACTTTGTTTAATTTCCAAAAGAGCTTTAAGTTCGTGTGCCTAAGCACGTTAGGCACGTTAAGCCTCAGATGGCCCTGACCTGAGCACACAACCTATACACAAGCAGGCACTTTGTATTCAAGTAGGTAACTAGGTAATGAAAAGTCTTTACGGTAAATTCCCTCAGTCAGGTTACAACTTACTTAGGAATAAGTTTTCCTTATAGTTTCATAGTTACCACGTTAACCATACAGAACGGTTGACTGGCAAAGTTATGTCGTGATAGAAATAGAATAAAGTTTTATGCTCTTTATTAATTTCTGTACCAGCGCTCTTCAAAATTTTTGGGCGACATAACCTTATTGGAAAAGTAATTATAGGCCGCAGCTCATAGGGGTCATTCTCTAAGCCCCAGAGCGGAGGTGGAGGAACTTAGCTTGCTTTTACTGAGAAGGGGGGGAGAGGAGTCGAAAACAACTAAAATTCTGCTTACTAGGATGACCCATAGTCAAAACCACTAATTTTAATGGGAGGTTGTATTTTGCAACCTTATAAAATAATAATAATCTTGGACAAATTATACCAATTGACCTAGCCGCAGACTAAGCAAAGCTTGTACTATGTATGGGTGCTAGACAACGGATAGACGTACCATAACATATTATAGATAAATGGGAAATGGGCATTTTTACTTTAAATGATGCAAAATATTTTTTTTTTCAGAATTAGATAATTCTGGGTTCTCATTACTCAGAATCACGAGTACTATTGATTTAGACGAACAAAAAAGTGTACCATCAGCCAAATATGTGGTCTACCACCCTAAAGTTGATAATCGTTTGCATGTCATAAAACAATAATGCCAATAGACGTGTCTGTCAACTTGTAAGTTCGACTTTAGCGACATATTCGTTTGATAGGAACTTGTTTAAAAATTGATTTGCACTTATTTTGCAGATGGTACCTAATTTTTTGTCACTTGTGACTTTCTTTTCATACAGTTTATATGGGTCGTTAGGAAATGGACACACAATTTTTATGGGAAATTAATTAGTGCTCGTGATTCTGAGTAAGAAGCCAGGATTACCTAATTTGAAAAAAAAAAAATCTGCGTCATTTAAAGTAAAAATGCCCGGTACTTACGACGATACGATACGATTCAAGTACAAAGGAAACATTCGTATTCATCATACAAATATTTGCCCGTCACGGGGATAGAACCCAGTCAGGGTCACTAACAACTTATCCGGTCGTACATGGGTACACTATAAGTATTTATTTTAATTATGAACGTCAGTACTTTTGCGGAGTCCCTAGGCCTAGGCCGAGACGATGATGATTCAAACATCTGGTAGCATGCTAGAATGGTGAACGGTTGTGTTGCTCTGAAAATGAGCTCTGGTTGAGTTCGAAACGCGTCAGCGTAGTGGGGTGGTGATAGATGGGTTTGTGTGATTTGTGTGTGTTCTTAAAATAACATGGTGTTATACATTTTTAGTGTTTCAAACATGCACCCTGTAAGGGAATTACTTTCATAAATTAAATTGTAGCTATCATAAAGCCGAGTTTAGACTTGCAAGAAAAATCGTGCAAGTTGCATTACATTGCGGCGCTCGATTGACCACTACAAACTCGTTGGCTTTACGGCCTCGCAATGTAATGTAACTTGCACGATTTTTCTTGCAAGTCTAAACTCGGCTTAAGGTCGCGGGTGAGCAAAGTGATTGTTTCAGTTCATTGATTATTGCAGCACAGAATAACTAATAGTACCTACTAACGTACAGAAAGGACTCTCTCGAACAAAAGTCAAGTTTAGGTATAAATCGACGAATCGCGAAATTGAAACTTATCATGTTACACGAGCGTTCGTATTCCGTTGGGCACCGTTGACTCGAAACCGGTTGGGCGGAAAGAGCACAGGGTTCCCACTTGCCGATGAATAAAGATAACAGTGGGTATTAATATGAATTCAATAAACTACCTTTAATAAATAAGTAAATAATATACTTTAACATACTTGACAACAAATCATGACAATGATAACCTACTTAATCTACCTAACCTTTGCCTACTACAGATTTCCGTATTGGCGAAACCATGTCTTAACATTATTTCTGACCAACCAATTAAAGAATTGTATCACTAGATAACTACAAACATACGAAACTATTACTAGGCAGGGACTTAGGAAATTAGAGAAGTAAAGAGTGCGACCGGCCGCCGCTTGCCGTTGCATGCTGTTGTAACAGAATGTTTGTGTATGGGGCGTTTTGTAGAGTATCTGTGGGTGGAGACGGCACGGATGATTCAATACACTATACGCAACAATATAACTTATACGGATTATATAGTTTCGAAGTCATTGTTGCAAAATAAAATAAGTAGGCACCTACACAAATCACGCGCGACGCGTCCGGCGTGCGAGCCGAGCGGCAACCCGCTGCCGTGCGCCTAATGATTAGGCGCGCCGGCTGAACGTACCTAAACTGCGGAGTGTCCAACCCCTGGCAACAGTAGCGTTGCCACGTGCGACATCCGCCACTCGACGCACGCGCAGACTTATCAGTACGTGAGACAGTTTGAGATATACGTGCTCCACACGATATCACGATAACATCTCGATTGCAGACATAAACATGAGATAAACCCTGGGCTTACTCAATGTTTCACTAAGTAGCTATAACAATATGTTGATAATTAAAACCATACACCACAATGTCTGTCCATCTGTCTCTGTCCGTCCGCGGCTAAGCTCAGACACCTTTAGTACTAGAAAGCTTTAATTTGGCATGAATTGAATACATATCAGTCACGCCGACCAAGTGGTACAATAAAAAAAATGTAGGGTACCCCCCATAGTGTACGGCTTTTTCGGCGAAGTATGTTTCGCCAAATTTCACTTAGCAACCAATCTTTCTAAATTAGATGAATGATTGGTCTCGCGCGCTCGCTCGAGCGAGCGAGACCAATCATTCATCTAAGCTTTCTAAGTTTCATTTGGCAAACCAATCGTTGGCATAACTTTACTTCGTATTTGTACATTTTTATATTGCATAATTTTACTTCATCACACTTTTATGTGGCAAATAATTATGTAGCTAATGATTGGCTTAGGAAAATAACTAATTGTCAAATAACATTTAGCCAATTTTTATTTTGCAGTTTTACTTCAAAATTTGTGCGAGCGAGCGAAACGAGCGAGCAAGACGGTTTGGGGGAGAAGCGACTTGGATAGTTTAGATTCAGAAGGCTTCGCTCCCGCCTTGGCCTTCGATGTTAGGTTTTTTTTATAGCAGTGCCCTTAGTGTAATTTTTCGGTTACAAAATACGTCACGATCGCGTTAGCGTTAAAATCTCAATTTATATGGAAACACGAAGAGCGCCTCTAGCGGAACGTTTGCGATGTTCGTGTTTCCATACAAATTGAGATTTTAACGCGTACGCGATCTTGAAGTATTTTGTAACCGTTTACACTAAGGGCACAGCTAGGATAACTGCCACTAGGAAAGTAGGTTGGATGACATTCAATATGTTGCTAATTTAAGGTATGCCAATCAATACATTTGACCAAAACATACAATACAATACAATACAATAACTCTTTATTGCACACCAATACAGTAAACAGTACAGAGAACACAAGTATAACATAGAGATTTTCTAAGGTAAGCAATAGGCGGCCTTATCGCTTCAGAGCGATCTCTTCCAGGCAACCTTTACAATGGACAGAATAAGGAATAC
The DNA here is from genome assembly GCF_025370935.1 of Choristoneura fumiferana. Classification (NCBI taxonomy): domain Eukaryota; kingdom Metazoa; phylum Arthropoda; class Insecta; order Lepidoptera; family Tortricidae; genus Choristoneura; species Choristoneura fumiferana. The sequence goes on along the minus strand of NC_133497.1, from coordinate 3,959,851 downwards.
ATTTTAGCAGGTGGGCAATTTACAGTAGATTAGAGCTGTATCAAGAATACATAAAACTAACACATACAATACACATACACAACAAAATCTAAACAGATAGATAGGTAGATAGACCGTCAAAAAAAAATGACATAAATGACATCTTAAAAAATCCCAGATAATAATTTACCAAATGATTAGTTGGGAAATGGTATCAGTGCAAAATGTTGAGTCGGGAAATAACATTTCGCCTAAATAAAAATATGGGATAAATAGTTTGGGAGCTAATAATATGCTAAATAATTTTCGCCGAAACATTAGTCCCTCCCATAGACGTAAAGTGGGGGATGATTTTTTTTTCTCGACACCCTATAGTGTGGGGTATCGGTATCGTTGGATAGGTCTTTTAAAACCATTGGGGGTTTTCGATTCAGTAATCTTTTTCCGAAATATTCAACTAAAGTGCAAATTTTCATGAAAATCGAGCGTCCTCCCCCTCCTCCTCTAAAATCTAAACCGGTGGGTGGAAAAATTTGAAAATAATCAGGATGGTAGTGAGTATATCAAACTTTCAAGGAAAACTATAACGGCTAAGTTTGCTTGAGAATTATTAGTAGTTTAAGAGTAAATAGCAGCCTAATGTATAAAATATACATAAACTTGGAAGATTCCGTATAAAATACGAAATACTTCGAAAAATATTACTTATTTTTTTCGTAATGGCTACGGAACCTTATTTTGGGCGTGTCCGACACGCTCTTGGCCGGTTTTTGTGTTTGGTGGTGATACTGTGCGAACCGTTAGTAAATAATTTTTCTTTCTTTCTTTATAACCAAAAAATTGGTGAAAGATTATTTTCTTCATCTGCCGAAAATATCTGTAGGATTATCGGTTATATATTTTGTTAGACTTATTTACTCGTCTGGCTTGATTTCGTCTCAAAGCTTGACATATCTACATACGTGGTTCAATGTACGTATTGTCATAATCATAAATATCATCAATCAAGTTAAGATAACAAGATTACAAATTGAAATGGAAATATTGTCTACTTTACAATGTTAATCTTTAGATTATGTACATATCGTCTTTGTCTAGAGATTTGACTCTGTTGCAATGGTTACAAGGTTATCAATCAGCAGGAGACTATAGGCATTTTGGAATCAGCATTCTTTAAGAATAAGTACTTTCTGGAAAGCAGATTATAGTGTTTATGTAGTGAAATGTTTTGCCATCGTATTGTATCAGACAAGTTATTTGTTGCTCTCTCAATAAGCTTCAGTAAACTTCAGTAAGTGTTGAGTGAGAAAGCAACATAAATACAACTTTCTGCGACAAAATACGACGGCAAAACATGATTCACTATATCTGTAATCGCATACACTACACTAACATCTTGGGAATCAAACATTATTATGGGGTAAAGATTTTTATGGGGTAAATTCGCAAGTTCGGTCCCTCTGACACTTGTACTATTTAATACGAGAGCGAGAGGGACGATACGACACGAACTTCGAGTTTCGTAGTAGCCCTGCAGACATATTTCAATTCGTTTTGAATGGTTATATTATAATGTGGTTATACATGTACTGGTTGGTTAACATCCTACCAGGGGTAAGACACTCCGCAGTTTAGGTACATTCGGCCGGCGCGCCTAATTATTAGGCGCGCGGCGAAGGGTTGCCGCTCGGCTCGCACGCTGGACGCGTCGCGCGTGATTTGTGTAGGTACCTACTTATTTTATTTTGCAACAATGACTTCGAAACGATATAATCCGTATAAGTTATATTGTTGCGTATAGTGTATTGAATCATCCGTGCCGTCTCCACCCACAGATACTCTACAAAACGCCCCATACACAAACATTCTGTTACAACAGCATGCAACGGCAAGCATGGCGGCCGGTCGCACTCTTTACTTCTCTAATTTCCTAAGTCCCTGCCTAGTAATAGTTTCGTATGTTTGTAGTTATCTAGTGATACAATTCTTTAATTGGTTGGTCAGAAATAATATTAAGACATGGTTTAGCCAATACGGAAATCTGTAGTAGGCAAAGGTAGTAGGTAGATAAGTAGGTTATCATTGTCATGATTTGTTGTCAAGTATGTTAAATTATGTTTAATTATTTTTTAAAGGTAGTTTACTGTTATCTTTATTCATTGGCCAGTGGGAACCCTGTGCTCTTGGCGCCAAACCGGTTTCGAGTCAACGGTGCCAAACGGAATATGAACGCTCGTGTAACATGTTAAGTTTCAATTTCGCGTGCAAGTCGTAAGAGTAGGCAACGATTTATACCTAAACTTGACTTTTGTTCGAGAGTCCTTTCTGTACGTTAGTTAGTAGGGTACTATTAGTTATTCTGTGATCCTACTTAATATTATGTGTATTTTTATGTGTATCGAATATGTGTCATCTCTCTCTCATGAATGCCAAAGGTTTGTGAGTATGTGTGTGTTTGTGTGTGTGTATTTTTGTTACTCCTTCACGCTAAAATGGCTGGACGGATTTGGATGAAATTTGATAAGTAGATAGCTGGACGTAAGTGTGAAAAAAACAGTCATACAAAGATAAGGTTACAAATATTTAATTTGTAACTATTATACAGACCTATAGTTTACAAAAGTATTATAAAAGAAATATGAGAAATGCAGCACTATTACCGCAATTTTCAAGTACGTTTTAATGTTTATTTAATTGTTTTATTGTTTTTATCCCGATAATCCCACGGGATAGGAATAAAATCTTGAAACCTCATTCGCTTGGTTTAGTCACGTAATTTGGCACTGTTGCAATTTGAATAAGTGCCCACGAGAATTTATTAAAAACTCGGAATTTAATTTCACCTGCTGGATCTAATGATTTACGCGTGCGGAGCCGCGGTTAAGCACTAGTTGTTCAATATTTCGCAATCCACCCTTATGTCGAGACGCCGCCATTATAATTAATTAAACCTAATTTCCGTTTAATTAGGTTTAATTAATTATAATGGCGCGGCAAAAAAAGAAAAACAGGCCAAGAGCGTGTCGAACACGCCCAAGATAGGGTTTCGTAGCCATTACGCAAAAAATCAAGTAATATTATGTGCGTTATAACACAATTAAAACACTTACTACAGTCTTAAAATCTATTACCAGAAAAAGAGCGTATCTTCACGGCACTTACGTCCTTTTGTTGAGAAGCGCAGTTTTTCGGCAATAACTCAAAAACGGTATATCTGATCATGTTGAAACCAATTTTCGTTGATTTATTAAGCGTTAGGTACCTTTCCATATTTTTGGACAAAACGACCTTAAAGATAGCCCCCCCCCCCCCACACGGTTTACAAGATAGGGCCCCCGGACACAATTTTTGCTACTTTGGGAGCGATTATTTCCGGAAATCTTCACTTAATCAAAAAAGTTTTTGAGAAACATTGACACTTGACGAGTTAAAAAAAAAAAAATTTTTTTTTCAATTTCTGTTACGTGTATGGAGTGCCCCCCCTATAAATATTTATTTTTGTAATTTAACTACAAAACTAAATAGCGGCTTTGCCAAGACATCTGTACTCCAAATTTCATTATACATCTTGTAGTTTTTGAGTAAAATGCCTGTGACATATGGACGGACGGACGGACGGACAGACGGACAGACAGACGGACTTGACGAAACTATAAGGGTTCCGTTTTTGCCATTTTGGCTCCGGAACCCTAAAAATAACCAAGTTGCGTCCCATTTTGCTTAAAGTTATTTGCATAGGAATGCCAACAAAACCACCTTAAAACAATACAATGTTTTATTTTGACTTTGACATGGTACTGGTGAAAAAAAGCATGGTCAGAAAACAGGTGGTCAGAAAATAAACCTCTTCATTTTTATCGAGACAAGTATCTGAAAAAGAATGTAAAGAAGATTACTAAGAATCGATTTATAAATATCTTCTCGCTGGTCCTCGCTTTTATTTTATTTTTTATTACCTTTTTTTTTAACTTCAACCGACATACCTTAGCTCCGGTACGAATGTAGTGTTTAATGAATGTTCTATACTTAAAAGAATAAAGTTATAGTATAACCTACAAGGTTATATATCTATTCGATGCAAGTTTGTGTTAAATCTAGCAAGTAGATGATACATAGACAGAATCAAGATTAAGATCCGATCCGAAACTTTGTCAACATTAAAGGCCGCCATTAAGGGGAATAATAATAATAATTACTTTGTCAACAATTCAAAAACCTATTTTGCTGTGCCTTAAGGTCCCTGATTGTCCGCAATAAAGACATTTTGATTTTTTGATTTTTTGTTAGATTAATGTTTTCATTTTTTGGAAAAAACAAGAATTTGACAAAACAAGAATATGACGAACGTCTTTGCTATCGATTGATTGGCAGTGATCCCTTCAGGGATAAGTACGCCTTTGCATTTTGCACTTTTTTAGAAGCTTTTATTTAGTTTCACCTGTCCCGTTGTCTGTCTGTCTGTAGTCAAATCTTGCAAGTTAAATTCGACCAACTTCCAGTTGTCCGATTGAGGCAATTGGCAAAATTGCGTGACAATACAATAATCTGATAGTCCGGCCAAACGGTCGAGCCAAACCACACCGAATCTCACGTGGAGAGGTTGGTATCAGCAATAGTCTAGTTTAGATTATTTATTAATTTAATATAACATTACATTACAAGTTATATAATTGCACAAATGCATAATATCACGTATTACTTTTTCCTCAAGAAATAGTGTAAAATTGTGAGAAAACAGTTTTTAAATTAAGTATAAAACTGTTTCTCCACTAAAATTAACATTTAAAAAAATATTAAATCTCACGGGACAATTCACACCAATTGACCTAGTCCCAAAGTAAGCTTAGCAAAGCTTGTGTTATGGGTACTAAGCAACGGAATTAAATATATTATATAGATAGATACATACTTAAATACATATAAACACCCAAGACCCGAGAACAAACATTTGTATTTTTCATACAAATATCTGCCCCGACACGGGAATCGAACCGGGGCCTCAAGCTTCGTAGTCAGGTTCTCTAACGACTAGGCCATCTGGTCGCCTATTTACATTAAATCATAAGCGTTTTGAAAAAAAAAAAGCTCATGTGAGATTAGGGGAAGTCGAGCTAAATCTCACGACATCTCACCCAGGGGAGAGGGTGGTCTAAATTGCCTCAATAATAATTAATAGATGCACCTTACTTGCCAGTTCATGTTGTATGCAGTACTATTTCATATTCTCAGTCACAAAGGAAAATCTCATGTTTGGTGACACATATATATACATATAGCAATAACAAAACCTGCGCCAGATTTCATCATGTCCTCTTACATTCGGAAAAACATCACTAACACAATAGGTACATTGATTCAGTATCAGTTGTCATGAATTTGTTATCGAAACCAAAATAGGTCCTAGCTTGTTTACTGCATTGCATTTGCCAACTTGTATGAAATAATATAGAGGGGTAAACATCATAGAGATCACTCTCCAGGCAGGTGTTATGCCTGGGGCACAGAATCTCATCTAATTTGGTGATAAAATCGAATTTTGAATAAAAGTCCATGTTATTATCAATCAATGTCTTTACTTTTAATAGGAACTGCAGACAGTCCTGTTATTGGCATAATCATGCCTTTAAATCTTTAATTAAATATAAATAATACTGTTCATAATCCACATTTCTTCAACTGCCCGAACACCGCTAATTTGGTGACAATCACCTTAAGTCGGTGATACGTACTACTCTAATTAGACTATAACCAAATTACACAAGTTTTAATTTTTTTTTATCACCTAATTAGGTATAATGAAGTTTATTTAAAATATATTTGGAAAAAATATTAATTAGTATTAAATTAAATTGCACGTAGGTAATAAACAATGAAATCTATTAATTTTGAACATTTAACTACCGTGTGACTCACTCATAGTGTGAACGTACCTTTGTGAGCGATGTTGTTACTGTTGTGTGCTACCCTACATTTGACAGTTCCAACCTAAATGACGTTGAAAACGCTCCTGAGGAAGGGCTACGGATTAGCCTGAAACATGTCGAGCTAAACTCGATTTAAGACGTGAGTGATCCGGGTCAATGCCATTTAATATGAAATCTATTAATTGCCATTTAATATGAAATCTGGAATTGTTGACCCTACTACATGCATCACACATAAATATTTTTTGGTTCTTATCATTATCAACTTTCTTGACTCCGGCAATGGAGGTGATACGGCTTCATGCAAAATTAACAAACTATCCAATCTACGCCATTTTCAACCGACGAAGAAAAAACGGAGGAGGTTCTCAAGTCGACTCGATTTTTTTTTTAATGTATGACCACGCATAACTTTTTACTTACAGAGTAGTTCCATTTTGATAATTCTTTTTTTATTGGAAAGGGGTTCAAGTTGAACCTTGAAGTTGGTCCCATATAAATTTGGAAAAAAAACCTACCCTAAGGATAGGAAAAAAAAAAAAACTTTTTAACAGAAAAATTAAAAACCGCGATGCTTTATACATATTATGTATAATGTAATGTCATGTTTGACTCCAATACGTTTTCAATGGCTGATTTTAATTTATTAGATTCATTATACTCGCGGTTTTTTTCTTTTTATTTTATCAATTGAATGAAAATTAAAAAATTACAATGAAAAGTTAAAAAAAATAACTCATGTAATTTGGTGATAAAGACCCCCAAAATAATATACTAACGTTGCTTATGAACTGCAACTTTATTAATTATGAATTATTCAACACAATACATGCAATAAATAATTAAAATACACGCGTTATAATTAAATTTCACTCATATCTTTAACTATCTTGTTTAATTTGGTGATACCGTTGCGGCGTCAAATTCTTGAAAATGATAACTTTTTGACCGGCTTTCATAACGTACTGTGAAAAAACTATACAAGTTTTGTTAAAAATAATAACTGATTAAAATAATGCTTTTTAAGTACACTGACCTTTTTATACAAATCCAGGCACTTTCAGTATTTAAAACTAATTATAAACGGAGAACCAGTTTCTACATGTCACGCGGCGCCGTAATGAGGTCTGCGCGAGATATTTGCTAATATTTACTATCTCGCTCTCTCAATTTGACCACAGAATGCAAACGGAATTCTAACTTAATGCTTTGTAGTAAGGTCGCATTTAAAGGCTTTAATTCACTAGCTTTACTCGGTATCGTGCTTCAAACCATGTATCACGAATTAGGCGTATCACCAAATAATGCGAGTTTACCCTAATAGTACTGACGTACAGAATGGCCACGCTCCGCCCCGCACCGGTTCGAGTTACCCCACCCCTCAAGCGCAGATTGCAGGAAAACCGCAGGAAAGCAGTCGGGCGCGCAACGCGATGTATGTCGGCCGCACGGCACTAAGTTCGGGAGCAATAACTTTGCGAAATGGTGATATACTGTTCATTGTATGGGTGTTTGTCAACAGCCAAAGATAAGAAAAGGAGTTTTTTTCGATTTCCAAAGGAGGAAAAAGGTAGGTAAGGTACCTAACCAACTTTAATTAGCAACATGTATAATGTAGGTATTAGGTAACTGAGGAAAACACCAATACCTGGTTTAAAAGTGTGTACCTATAATGTATAAATAGACGTCTTATATAGTAGGTAGGTATTTGTAAAATTTATTTGTTAATTCTCTCCTATCAATAGACCAATATATAAATCTTATCTACACACTATACTAATATATAACAAATTGTCTAAAAGTACGCGATTAATACATGAAATAACTAATTAGGTACCGAATAATTCGTTCAAGTTTGTAGTCATATATTTATTGTAATGTATAATAATAATGGTTAAATACATAGACAGACACATTTTAAGTAGGTTTTAATGAAAATATATGATTAACGATTACATTTATTTACACATCTAAGCCATACCTACATACCATACCCTATAGTACTAGGGTTTTTGCGATAGTCAGCCTGTGTGTCTTACGCACACATTGACGCGTGTACAGACGTCGTCGTGCTATGTAGATTCAAGAACGCGTATTTTTGTATGGCGTGTCGCCTGAGCCTGGGGCACAGTACAAAAAAGGAGCAGTACACGTCTTCATACGAACGGCGGAACGCGAGTTATACCTACGCGCCACGAATTCTCAGCATACCTCGGCAACCATCAGTCGCGAGTGCTCCGCGGTTCCGTACGGACTCACGCGCATTTACTACGTACCACCTTAATATGTCACAACGATATAAACTGTGTTGTTCGGTGTACGGATGTTAAATTAATTAAATATATATAATAAAAACGTATCTATTGAAGTTATTTATCTGAATGCGAATTTTTATACTCTTAAACTCAACATAAAGCTTTTCACACATCCAGAAGAGGCGCAAATATTCTCCGTAGCTAATTTGTAGGTGACAATATACGTATTATGTTTTAAACGGTTTTATTTGGCTTCATTACTACGTATATTTGTCACCTACAAATTAGCTACGGAGAAGTATTTGCGTCTTCTGGGATGTGTGAAAAGCTTTATTGTTGAGTTTAAGAGTATAAAAATTCGCATTCAGATAAATAACTTCAATAGATACGTTTTTATTATAATATATTTAATTAATTTAAACATCCGTACACGAAAACACAGTTTTATCGTTGTGACATATTAAGGTGGTACGTAGTAAATGCGCGTGAGTCCGTACGTACCGTGGAGCATCGCGCTGATGGTTGCCGAGGTATGCTGAGAGAAGGAAAGGGGAGGGGGAGGGGGGAGGAGGAAAGAGGAATTCGTGGCGGGTAGGTATAACTCGCGTTCCGGCCGTTCGTATGAAGACGGTGTACTGCTCCTTTTTTGTACTGTGCCCCAGGCACAGGGCGGACACGCCATACAAAATACGCGTTCTTGAATCTACATAGGCACGACGACGTCTGTACACGCGTTAATGTGTGCGTAAGACACACAGGGCTGACTATCGCAAAACCTAGTACTATAGGGTATGGTATGTAGGTATGGCTTAGATGTGTAAATAAATGTAATCGTTAATCATATATTTTTATTTAAACTACTTAAAATGTGTCTGTCTATGTATTTAAGCATTATATTATACATTACAATATATATGATACAAACTTGAACGAATTATTCGGTACTAATTAGTTATTTCATGTATTAATCGCGTTACTTTTAGACATTTGTTATATAATTAGTATAGTGTGTGTAGATAAGTTATATTGGTCTATTGATAGGAGAGAATTAAATAAATTTTACAAATACTACTACTATATAAGACGTCTATTTATACATTATAGGTACACTTTTAAACCAGGTATTGGTTTTTTCCTCAGTTACCTATACCTACATTATACATGTTGCTAATTAAAGTTGGTTAGGTACCTTACCTACTTTTTTCGTCCTCGGAAATCGAAAAATCCTTTTCTTATCTTGGCTGTTGACAACACCATCATGAAAGTATATCACCATTTCGCAAGTTATTGCTCCGAACTAGTGCGTGCGGCGACACATCGCGTTGCGCGCCCGACTGCTTTCCTGCGGTTTTCCTGCATTGCGCTTGAGGGGTGGGGTAACTCGAACGGTGCGGGGCGGAGGTGGCCATTCTGTACGTCAGTACTATTAGGGTAAACTCGCATTATTTGGTGATACGCTAATTCGGTGATACATGGTTTGAAGGCACGATACCGAGTAAAGCTAGTGAATAAAGCCTTTTAAATGCGACTTACTACAAAGCATTAAGTTGAATTCGTTTGCAAGATAGTTAAAGATATGAGT
>NC_133497.1:3917059-3948636 GCF_025370935.1 Choristoneura fumiferana | reverse complement strand
AGATATTATTGCCCTTGACTGTATAGATATTTTTGGCTTGGGTTTTGTTCTTATGTATGTGAGAGTTGCGTGTATAGATATTTATGGCCTCCTATTTGCCTACATATATTTGACTGACATTGTACATTTATTTATGGCCATGTAAATGTTTAGATCTTTTTGACTAACTAAATGATCACATATTTTTTGGCCGGATTACCGTACAGATATTTCTGGCTAATCAACTGTACAGGTATTTTTGACGCCTTGGGAACGTATATATATTTATGCCCTTGACTGTACCTCCCATAGACGTAAAAGTGGGGGTGATTTTTTTTTTTCATCCAACCCTATAGTGTGGGGTATCGTTGGATAGGTATTTTAAACCCATTAGGGGTTTGCTAAGACGATTTTTACAATTCAGTGATGTGTTTGCGAAATATTCAGTTTTAAAGTGCAAATATTCATTAAAATCCAGTGTCCCCCCCCCTCTAAAATCTAAACTGGAGGGTGGAAATTTAAAAAAAAAATCATGATGGTAGTAAGTATTTCAAACTTTCAAGGAAAACTATAGTGGCCAAGTTTGCTTGAGAATTATTAGTAGTTTATGAGTAAATAGCAGCCTAAGGTATAAAATACACCTAAACTTGGAAGATTCCGTATAAAATACGAAATCCTTAGAAACATATTACTTAATTTTTTCGTAATGGCTACGGAACCCTATTTTTTGGGCGTGTCCGACAAGCTCTTGGCCGGTTTTTTATATATAGGATATTATGGCCAACAAAGCAGTTGCTTTGTCTTTCATAATACAAACTGCTATGTAGGGTATGAAATTTGCTCCCATTGTCTGTATTGTATTTGTAGATAAATAAAACCTAGGGCTCTTCAAGCCTAGTGAATAGGCTGTTACTGAACCAGTGAGATACACCTTTGGCCTTATCTACACTTTTTATCAGGTGATGAGGTCAATAACAGGACAATTTTAAGTAAAAAAAAAAACTAAAGTTGAAAAATTCACAATGGTAGTTTTTCACAGACATGTTTAATAAATGGTACTTAATTTAAGTATCTGATGACTAATAATCAGACAAAGAACTTGAGTTGAAGGAATTATGTCATACCATGTCTGTTGATAACATGAAATCAATGTATTCTTTTAACAGGAAAACATTCAATATATCCATTTCACAGCTATTTCGCATCGAATGAACCCTAGACCATACTCATGAGCAAAGTTCAGGGAAAAAATTAAACAAGTACTTAAACAATAAGTAGTCAAAACGTGCACCCAAATTTAGTGGATGACCTTCTTAATGATACGACATTTTCCCCACAGCCAGTGTCGTTCGTACCCGCCGACAATAAAAACAAAGAAATAAAAAACAAAAATACTTACATTGTGTGGCCGAAGCTGGAGCACAAACAGCCAGGAAAGAAACAACGGCAAGTAGTACAGCCTTCATGATTAAATCCTACAATAAATCACAGATACTTTGACGAAATTATTGAATAGAAATTGAGAGCGTAATTATAACGTGTTCGCGACAGTCAAGCCTTTACACTCACTGGTGCAGAAGGCGACTTATCAAAACGAAATCGAATAGGAAAGACGAGAACTCACTTCAATGGCTGTGATTATACAAAAATAATGAAGTGCGTAGCGATAACAAAACCATCTCCTGTTGACAGGAGGTTTCCACTGACTGAATGACTGTGTTAGACAGAGACGAAGGATATCACCCGGACTTGGAACACAAAACTACGAGGTTTTGTGTTTCAAGTGACTTCATCGAACTATTAACAGACCGAAAACAAACAATACAACAGTTAAATAGGTAGTTTATAGTATTAGATTGATTTTATTTACCTATTCTTACAGTTTAAAGGTCCTAACTACCATTAATTTGCCGTAAATAAGTCAAAATGATGTAATGTTGGGAAAATTCTTGAAACACAAAACCTCATGATTCAATTTTTATGACAGCTGATACGTCGTAGTACGGGATTCTGCAGAGAGGGGCGGGGTAACAATAATACCAGCGCCAAATCTTTACCCAAAGATATTGTAAACCGAAAAAATTCAAATTAAAGCCTTTTTTGCTACTAGTAGAACTTATACTACACGTAAGTATAGTTTTAAATGATTCAAAAACTACTAAAATTGTTTTTAATTCCAGAATACGTCCTCTTACGATGAAACAATGAACGTAGGGGTAATTTTATTTTTAATACCTAACCACACCAGGCCCTACTTGAGCCAACTTCATTGTATTTCAGAAATAGTAAAGTAAGTATAGTTGACTCAGGCAGAAGTTCCATCGAACATTGTTTGCTATTGCGCGGTTATCTTTCATATTTTAGTCCCATTTGCGGACTATCGACCGACTATCAGTTTCGAGTCTTTGTTGTTGGAAGTCGCCTTCTGCGCCAGTGTGTGTAAAGGCTGCACTTACGACGGATCTGTTTTTATTTGACTCCTCATTCATTGTAAACGTGACACTCTTATTTGGTGAGTGATTTTTAATTATTTATACGACATTGAATGGAATTATCTTTTGTTTTCCTTGTGCTTTTGTTTTTTTTTTCACTAATTGCGTCTGATTCGGTGTATTTTGACGTAGTTTTTTTTATTCTATTTTGGTTTTCACTGTTCTCCTCATTGGAGATTTGGAAGTCTTTATTTGGCAAATGTCAGGGCGGATATTTTCAAGCAAACCTTTTTACAACTCATTTTCAATTATAATATCAAAGGCTATGATTTATTGTTTGTTTGTTGTCCACTGGCAATCTATATTAACATTAACAAAATTACCTACTTTTCCTCTAACATTGTAGGCAGGGAAGCAGTACCTAGGTGTGCTTAAGATATTATTGTTTCACATTGTATCAATGAGTATTGTTTTTATCTGGTGATATGGTTAATATAAGGTAGGTATTTATACCTACTAAAATATATAGGTGTAATATACTTAATTGACTGATGATTTAGCACAAAAGAAGTACTTACAATGATAACTAAATGATAATTTTTTTGTACTTTAAATCAATTTTGTACCTATGTAAAACTTAAGTTCCTTTTCTATCTGTTTTTTACTATTTTATTCAAACTATATTAACTGCTGATTTACAAAAAAAATACTTTTTTTAAAGGCACTTGTCTATATTCAGCCAGTTTTTTACAGAAGGTGTCATTAAAGTTCTCACTATCTCTTTTAGAACCATGAAGTTCCTTGCTATTGCTGTATCCTGCTTTCTGGCCCTGTCTGGAGCCTTGGCCAACGACAGCTGCTACCAGGATGTCTCCATTGACTGTTCACAGGCCTCCAATAGCCTTGGTAAGTTGATTTAATTTCAACTAATTAAGAAAATATACTGGAGTATAATGTCATCAGTGTCAGTCAGTACCTAAGCTAACTGGCCATAGATTGCCCTGATATTTGCTGACAAAAAAAAAAAAGAAGGTCTCAAATCAAACTAGGTGCTTATAAGTAATCTAGATCGCCTTTGATTATGTTTTATTTAAGTTTCAATTAGTTCTGAGTTGGTAACTTTTGCTTTTACCCTGGTTGAATGCAAAGAAAATAGGTAGGTAATCAATCAGAAACAAAATCAAACAGGGTTATGTACTTTGTTCTTTTTTTCTGGAATCTTTATTTATCTATAGGTATAGGTTTCAAATGTTATCTTATCATAAACCATAGTTACAGATTTGATTATCTCTTGTAGGGTACTTAAATGAAGTCTTAAATTTCTTTGTGTGTGAATAATATGATTTGATTTTGTTTTTAATGCCTCTTGGTTATTTAGAAGTGGGTAAGTGGATCATTCATGCATAAATCATGGATCTGCATGGGCCCATTATTCTACAAGTTTAAGACAAAATTAATGATTGTGTTGTACATGCATTATAGGCATTCATAGATACATCTGCTTTTTGTCCTTGTATAACTGCTTTTTTTTAAATTAGTATTTGCTTGTGATAAATTAAATAAGCTTATACACTCATGAAGCGGGTTTTAATCGCCTCAATTTGTAATTTCTTAAAATAATAACATTATTAGTCTCCATCATTTGGTTTAAGAAAAATCCTTCGTTCAGCGAATTGTTTGGTCATTTGACTTAGAGCAACACGGCTTCCTTCCTTTCATAGGAAGCCTGTGTACGAGGAAGCCATTTGACATTGACATGTAGAGTTGCCAGCACAGAAACTAAAATTCTACTAATTATTTTAGTCTTGGCAAGATGTAACGCAATCTACGGCGGCTACGGTCACCATGGCAACCTCGCTACTGAAATGCAAGCTTATGCCAACCTGCATCTCACTCGCTCCTACGAGTACCTGTTATCTGCGTCCTACTTCAACAACTACCAGACTAACAGAGGAGGATTCAGCAAGCTATTCAGGAAGCTGTCTGATGATGCGTGGGAGAAGAGCATTGAACTCATCAAGCATATTACTACTAGAGGTGAGTCAATTGTTTTCTCTAGATTTTTTAATTGGATGCTTTTAACAAGCTTTTATTTAGTTTCACCTGTCCCATCAAAAATCAAATCTTGCAAGTTAAATTCGACCAACTTCCAGTTGTCAGATTGACTTGAAATTTGGCATGCTTATGTAAGAGAAAATACAATAATCTGGTAGTGACATCCTGGCAATCCGGCCAGGATCGTTTCCGCAGGATCGATTCTATTCACTCCTGGCTTGAATAGCGCTAACTTATACTTCTACTTTCAGGTGGCGTGATGGACTTCTCTCGCCGCTCCACCCTGGACTCCGTCGCCAACAAGAACTACACCGTGGAACTGCATGAACTGGAGGCTATGGCTAAGGCCCTGGACACGCAGAAAGAGATCGCGGAGCGCGCGTTCCACATTCACCGCGAGGCTACCAGGAACAGCCAGCATCTGCACGACCCTGAGGTATCTTCTTCCAAGTCTTTATACTCTTGAAAGGTCGTGGAAGTCGATTGAGGATCAAAGCGAACCTTCATGACGGCTTTCTTAGGAAAATACTATGGTGGTTTTCCCTCGCCTTCCACATTGCAGTGCCGGAGTCCGGAGTTGGACTGGGATCCGTGCGATTTTGCGACGGATTATAACAGTCTGACTTTTTTCGACCTCTATTTTCTCGTATACTTTCTGTTCAACATCTCTCATCTATAAACTTTATTATACAGTAATCGCGTACCAGGGTGGTGGAAGCTTTGTGCTACTAATGTCATATTAACATTCCAAACATCTGCCAAAGAAATCATAGCGAAATTGATTATATGAAAAGATCCCACTCTTTACGCGATCCAGTTTCCTCAACTGTATATACAGAACACATGAAAATAACAGATTCTGATAGTGAAATTTTAAAGGTGAAGGTACAGTCAAGTGCAAAAATAAGTTTCTATTGGAACCACTCAAAAATATGTTACTACGGCCTTATTGCGTCAGAATAAGTCTGTAGTATATATTTTTCAAACTTTGAATAAGTACATATTTTTACACTTGACTGTACATACTCAAAACGACACCGAAAAACATTATCCAACAAATATTATGGTAGCTGGCCACACATATACGTTTTAAGTCCTTTTTTCTCTCGTTATGAAAAGCACATGGTTGTCACTTTCTTTGCGTCACATGAGAACTCTTTTAATATGTATACTGATCTAATCTAAATATCTCCTCAGATTGCTCAATACCTAGAAGAAGAGTTCATTGAAGACCACGCCAAGACTATCCGCAACTTGGCTGGTCACACAGCAGACCTCAAGAAATTCATCGCCAGCAACGATGGGCAGGACCTGTCCATTTCCCTGTACCTCTACGACGAGTACCTCCAAAAAACAGTTTAAATTCTTATCTAAAATAATATTAAATACGTATTTACTCTGTTAAAAATAAATACCATTTTAGTAGAAATTTGATGACGCTAAGCTGGCAACATTCGAAACGTCAGTCGCTAAACGATATGTCAGTTCGTCGGTGTTTATTAATACCATCTCGAATAGCAAAAGTAAAAATGAAAATCCTCCACTTTCATGTACCTTTAGAGGAAATTTGTGCTGATCACATTTGAAATGTCAAATCCATGTACAAATAGGCTGTTTAAATTATGTGATATAAGTTTTTTTTTATCATTCATCGTATATAATAGTTTAGCATAGATTGTATTTTCAGTTATTTTCAAATAAAAGTTTTTTCTTTAATCACACGATTTGACTTTTATTGTAATCACACGAGTTTCTTGTGTAAAGCTCCATTTAGACGATGCAAGAACTTTAATTTGAGTTGCGTTACATTGCATACTATTGAGGGACAATGAATGAGGGCTATCGTTTTTGTCTCACTAGATGGCGCACTGGTGCGTGAGGTTTTTAGGTATGGCTTTCAAAGTGTTTTTACGTGTGTGAAAACAAAGTTTAGATTAAAATCATATTTTATTTTACCTTAAAAACCGTACCATAAAAATATCGAGCATGCCACAATGTTGCATAGTCCCGTTTTGTTCGGAAAAAAGGAGGACAAAGGTTTCCGAAAGACAAAACTGTCTCAAAACACAGGCATTCATTGCCGGAACGCATATTTGCCATAATTAATTTTCAGATATTGCAAAATATTCACAAAATTATTCTAATTATAAATAAACCGCGTAGCTCACCCAAAAACTATGAGATTTGACATTTCAGAGACCTCACGCTACACTAGCGCCTCTAGTGGCGAATTCATACGCGATAGCCCTCATTGTCGAATACGAAAAACATGAATGACGTTGTGTGATATCTGGCCCTATACCACGAAGTGCAAAACTCGAATTTCGTATGTTGCCGTCCCTCTGACTCTTAAGTCATTTAATACGCGAGTGAAAGGGACGGTGTGATACGAACTTCGATTTGCGAGTTTTCGTAGTAGCTCCTCTGCAGGCTACCTCCGAAACTCGAAACTCGAATTCGTGTTGTGCCGTCCCTCTCGCTCTCGTATCAAATAGTGTAAGTGTCAGAGGGACCGTACGACACGAACTTCGATTTCGAGTTTCGGAGTAGCCCAGCTGGCCCTATAACTCTATTTTTTATTCCGTGGAATTCTGACAGATGTCAAATTTTGACGTTTCAGAGATAACAGTTATTTTTTATGGCCGCCATTAAGAGGAATAAATAAATAATAAATCTCTTTATTACTAGACTTTACCCACCACGGCTTCGCACGCTAAATCATTAGATACAGCAGTTGAATTGAAACTCCGGGATTTTATAAAATTCCCGTGGGAATTAAAACGTGGTCCTTACTGACCTTTGAGTATTTATCTAGCTAAATACTCAAAGTTCTTTACCCACTGAAAGGTTTTCTGTACTCTCACAGTCACAGTTCCTAGTTAGCTTAAATAAAGGTTTAATCATTTGTAAATATTTGGAACCTCTGTTACTTTTAATAGGCTTTTTTTTTTGAAGATTAGTTTATAACTTTCTTTATCACCTTCAGTAACTAATTCATACTTCGGTTTTGTCTCAAATAACAACTGAATAAGCCCTTATTGTAAGTGTCTTTTGTTTAATTGTAATTGTATTTCGGAGACTTGAACTCTGCGATCCTATCATAAATTTCCTCGTTAAGTCACTCCATAAGGCACATCTTTCTTCATCTTCACAGTGGCGTCTTTAGAAGCGCGCGGTCAAAATGGAATAATACAAAGTGCCGCGGCCGGCGCCCCTAACACCGCTGAGCCCGTGTGCAACGCACACCTGCATATAGGTAGACGGCTCTGCATCTTCACATAAGGTGTCAACCGTCATGTTGCATGTAAATAGATAAGAAATAAATAATAATAATAATAATAATCTTGAAATGCTTTTACAGAAAATGAGAGCGGCGACGAATAATTACATTCTAAACTGGTACTTGACTCAAATGTTTAGTCACCAGACGAAGCACTTTCATCCTCTTTGTTTTCTATTTCTTCTTCGTTTTCTATTTCGCTTTCATCGCTCTATTCAAAAGTATTATCTCTATTTGAATTACTGCTACCTCTTTGCTGCTACCATTTTCGATCCATTCAGTTTAGTTGGAGAATAGTATCATCATTCATTCATTGAACTTTTTTTTTTCTCCTAATCTCATGTAGGTCTTAATTTTTCTTTTTTGTACGGAATATTCCAATAACGCTGCTTAAATTACTAATCATTCTCAAGAAAACTTAACCGTTATAGTTTTCCTTCCAAGTTTGATAAACTTACTACCATCCTGAATTTTTTCAAATTTTTCCACCCACCGGTTTCGATTTTAGAGGGGGGGGGGGACACGGACGCTCGATTTTAATGAAAATGTGCACATTCAAGTTGAATATTTCGCAAATAAATCAATGAATCGAAAAATCGTCTTAGCAAACCCCTAATGATTTGAAAAGACCAATCCAACGATGACCCCACACTATACAAGGTTAGATCACGGCCACCACGTCTAAGGGAGGTACTTACTCTAAAAACTTTTTTTTTTTTTTTTTACTGTACCATTTTGTCGGCACAGTTTACGTAGTGTTCGTGCAAAATTACAGCTTTAACTATCATTGATAGTTCTTGAGCAAAGCCGCGGACGTACATACAGACAGACAGACATGGCGAAACATATATTCCGTAGCCAAAATGGCAAAAACGGAACCCTGAAAAGCTTATAGGTATTAAAAATGAATAGGATAGATACTTTAGACGTTTTTAATTGTAGGATATTATATTATCTTGCGTCGGTGCCGTATTATTACAGAAACAGTTACAATTACAAATAAATTGACCCGGCTGGCCGCTCGCCGGTTTCTCAGGTTGCTTTTCGTATTTTCCGTATCGATCTTGGACAGTAGGAAAATGCTTCTTGCACTCCTCTTCTAGGTCCGGTATGTGTCTGTGGACAAAAAGGGGTTCATCACACTTGTTCGTAAACAGTGTCGTAACACGCAGGTTACCTTGATTGCAACCCCTAAATTAAACCCAAGGCACAGAATATGTAAAGTACAATTCAATAGAATATGTCAATTTTCTACATATTTAAGACACCGTATCGTGGGCACACTTGATTATATATGTCCCTGTTGTTGCAATTATCATCTAAAAGGAATCAAAAAAGAATAATAGTTACATCACAAAGCCTTAGGCAGCCCGGTGTTTATATTAGTAGGCTGGAAGTGTCTACAGGATTGTCAGATTCTATTGAATTGGAGTTTAATAGTACTTACGTACAGAATGGCCACGCTCCGCCCCGCACCGGTTCGAGTTACCCCACCCCTCAAGCGCAGATTGCAGGAAAACCGCAGGAAAGCAGTCGGGTGCGCGACGCGATGTATGTCGGCCGCGCGGCACTAAGTTCGGGAGCAATTATTTTGCGAAATGGTAACGGTACCCTACCTATTTCCTTTTTCTAAATAAATAATGATTTCTGAAATTATCACGATTAATACATGAAATAACTATCTACCGAATAATTCGTTTAAGTTTGTAGTCGTATATCTATTGTAATTGAAAATAATAATGCTTAAGTACACAGACAGACACATTTTAAGTAGGTTTAAATAAATAGGTAAGATGTAATGTCATTGGTAGCACTTATTAGGGTTTTGCGATAGTCAGCCCTGTGTATCTTGCGCACACATTGACGCGTGTACAGACGTCGTCGTGCCTATGTAGATTCAAGAACGCGTATTTAGTACGGCGTGGCCGCCGTGTGCCCAAGGGCCTTATGGAGACAGCGGCAGCAGTACCTATCGGCAATTTTAGTTAAATAGCAGTACAAAAAGAGCATAAAACAAGCCATTTAAACGAGACGTTCATATAGCCACCCGCGTCGGTACGGCGAGGGTGGATAGACACGCGAGGGGAAAATGGGTTTAATGCTCGAGTTTTACACTGCTTTTCACTTAGATTGGGAGAAAATTATACCTAGTGCCATCCACGAAGACGCGTGATTTCGTCAAAATTAGACATTGTAATAAGAACCACGGCACGCGTCATCGTGAATGACTCTACCTATATTTAAATAGCAACAGTGCAAACGATTGTTCACTAGGTATGTACCGTATGTACGGTACCTTTTATTTTTCATACATTGCTATATCATCATCATCATCATCCCAGCCTATATACGTCCCACTGCTGGGCACAGGCCTTCTCTCAGAACAAGAGGGCTTGGGCCATAGTTCCCACGCGGGCCCAGTGCGGATTGGGAACTTCACACGCACCATTGAATTGAATCAGGTTGTGCAGGTTTCCTCACGATGTTTTCCTTCAACGCAAAGCTCGTGGTAAATTTCAAATGTAATTCCGCACATTGCTATATAATTATATTTTTTTAGTTTTAGTTTTTTTTGATTGATTTTTAGTTTTACATAAAATAAAAATTATTAAAAAATATATAGATACTTTTTTTTTGTGGCTGCTGTCACCTGATTAAGTAGGTACCTTGGTCTTAGACGAAGATTTTACTTTATCCACTAGAGCATAAAAAGTAATTTTATGTCGCCTAGATCCAGCATAAATACCAACTTTTCGAGCATGCTAAGTAAAATAATAATTTTCTTGACTCACAAAGGCTTTGTAAGTATCTTTGTAAATTATGACCCCCCCCCCCCAAAATGTGTGATGTAATTTAATAATGACCCCTTAGACATTGAACTAAAATAACTTCTTTGCTCACCCCCGACTTTCTTTTAGTCCATTGATATCTTTTAGGTCATTGATATGGACCTCTCCGCAAAGTAACACGTAACACCAGATTCAATAAACTATTCCCTTAAGCCGAGTTTAGACTTGCAAGAAAAATCGTGCAAGTTGCATTACATATTACATTGCGAGGCCGTAAAGCCAACGAGTTTCTAGTGGTCAATCGAGCGCCTCTAAACTTGGCTTTAGACATTGTTGCCATCTTTTATTTAGCTTTTTAGGCAGCTGCCCTCTCTGCCTCCCTTAGTGCGCCCATGTGACGTTCCCTCACCGTTTCAAGAAGTCTCGGTGCGCGCGAACATGCGTCAGCGCAGAAAGGGCATGCGCGTTGCAGCGGTGCTCGTTGCGCGGCGCGGTGGACGCCACGCCGCGCAGGTACGGGACGGCCGCGTCCCCTGATTGGTCCGCAAACACCAGCCCGCCTCCACTGTCGCCAAGACACAACGACATGGCTTTACCTGCAAAATAGCACCATAAATGGTGTAGGTACTGTATCAATTAAACATTTATATGTTGGTTTTTATGAAAACTCTTTATTCATTTCAGTTTTGTACAATTACGGTTTTTCTGCTCGATCACAGACCCACACACACAGTACTCGCTCCCTCTCTCTGACGTCACCTTTTTACGTTCCGAATCAAGCATCTAACATTTATGATACAGGTACCTACTGCAGTTTCGGCAAAATATTTTTCGCCAAATTTCACTTCACAAAAAAAATATCGCAGTAGTTTCATTTCCCAATCGAATCTTTAGCATATTAACATTTCGCATTTTATTCATTTGGTCAAATTATAATTTGGCATAATTTTACATTGACAAGTTTTATTGACAAACGTTTATCAAGCAAACGTTTTCTTTTGGCTAATATTATATTCCAAAAAATTATTGTTCAAAATGACACTGCACACGAACCAACCAGAGAAACCAACTGCTACCAGAAAAGTAGGTTAGATTAGGTTAGAACTGCGTGCCCCATTGACTAAATAATACTTGGTAATATGAAACGGGTTAGTATCATTTCGTCTAAAAAGCAGCTGGTCTAAATAGCAAGTGATCTAAGAAGCAACTGTATAGTAACTGTTATAAGTAGCACTTGCTTGCTTGTCAAAATATTTTAGACTACATAGAAGCAAATGCGGAGCTCCTATTCCGCGTGGCTGAGGCGCCTCGCGCTTTGACGAAATCTTACCTAGCCTAACTTGAATTTTTAGGGTTCCGTAGTCAACTAAAACCCTTATAGTTTCGCCATGTCTGTCCATCTGTCTGTCCGCGGCCAAGCTCAGAGTCCGTTAGTCATAGAAAGCTGTAATTTGGCATGAATTTACATATCAGTCACGCCGACAGTGGTAAAATAAATAAAAAATATTTTTACCCCATGCGGGGGTGGTTTTTTTCTCGACTTCTTTCATTAAAATTGAGCGTACCCCCCTCTAAAATCTAAACTGTGGTGGAAAAATTTGAAAAAATTCACGATGGTAGTAAGTATATATATATCAAATTTACAAGGAAGTGGCAGCCTAAGGTATAAAATATAGCTAAACTTCCGTACACAAATACACAATACGAAATCCTTAGAAATTTTTAAGTACTTCATTTTTTCGTAAGTCTACGGAACCTTATCTGGGCGTGCCCGATACGCTCTTGGCCGGTTTTTTCAAGTTTCAGACACAAACAGGCTAGAACCAGTTGCTTTCTGGACCACTTAATACTTAGACTAATTGGTAATTTGCTACTTAGACCGGGGCTGCTTTTTAGACGAATGATAATAACCCTAGTAAAGTGGGGCGCATAGACCGGATACCGCATACTGGAAGATATCCATTGCATCCACAGATAAAGATTACAACTAGCTAACGCAAACTGGTGTTGCAGATGTTTATGGGCGGTGGTGACCTCTTACCATCAGGAGACCACTTGCTCGTTTGCCTTCCAGCGTATAAAAAAAAAAAAAAAAAAAAACCCTCAATTGTATGAAATCCAACCGTGTCACTTTTATATACTTACTGTTACGTCTCAAGAGCGAATTAGCAATGTGAATTCCCCGATGTCCACGCAAAATCGATCAATGAGGCTATCGTTTTTGTCTCACTAGATGGCGCACTGTGCGTGAGGTTTTTTAAGTATGCCTTTCAAAGTCTGTTATTACGGGCGTGAAAACAAAGATTTAGATTAAAATCATATTTAATACACCTTAAAACCGTACATAAAAATAACGAGCATGCCACAGTGTTGCACACAGCCCCGTTTTGTTCGGAAAAAGGGAGGACAAAAGTTTCCGAAAGACAAAACTGTCTCAAAACACGACATTCATTGCCCCAGAACGCATATTTGCAATAATTAATTTCAGATATGCAAAATATTCACAAAATTATTCTAATTATAAATAATCCGCGTACTTAGATGAATGATTGGTCTCGCGCGCTCGCTCGACTAGATACCGCGTAACTAAAAACAAAAACGTTCGTGAATGCGGCAACTCAATATTGTAGTGTGCGTAAGAACGGTGTAAGACAATTGCAAGGATACTAGTGTGCGTGACGAATTGTGTTGCCAGCTGCTCCACTGTACCCGAATTATTGGGAAAATAAATTATTCTGTGGTCTATTAAGTTACTGGTTACAAAATGTATCTTGGGAAATACTTAGAATTAAGAAGAATTAAGAGTGAATGTATTAATATGTTGTGTATAGTTAGGCGTAGGTTTCTTCTTTAAAAAAATGGTAGGTATGATGTAGGTATATCAATGATCAGGCCTCACTTTTAATTAAAAATATATATATTTAAGGACATTCAATATTTACAAATTATTACTGAAAATTCATGGACTGAGTCACCAACTAAGAAGTTTTGCGTACTTAACAGTTAACACGTTGCACCTATAGTTAAACCTAATATAATGTACCGGTTAATTAAGACTAAAATAAATAATTGTTTACAAAATATACATACATAGGTACATGCATACATACATACTTACATACATACGATTGAAAACATAACCCTCCTTCGGGCAGTCGGGTAAAAGTTAACATTTCAGGAAAATGGGTAGAAATACGAAAAAAAAATTTTTTCGTTTCCCGTAATAACTAAGTAATCAGCTGATCGGGCTTTGACTGGGAAGACGAAAAACATTTTTAATTTTAACACACATTCACCCCTTAATTAATAGTGTCGGGTAACAATTTATACACCTTCAGTGTATAATATCTCAAAGATAACATTAAATAATATAGAACTAGGTTATGTATATATAATAATTACGTTAGATACTTAAATAAAATAAGTTATTTAGATTTATCATCATTAATAATGATAACAATAAATTCAATTTATTAAAATCTCAACCACGGGGAATTTGATTCTTGTGTACGCGGCAACACAGAATGGCGTTTAGGGTTCATGTTATTTTATTTTGTAATTTCGAAATTATACGATATTTACTGATGGTATGTGATCCCAGTGTCCTCTTATTTCTTGTAGTATTATTTTAAAACAGTTTCACTGCGAAAACTGCATTTTACTTCGGTTATGACCAAATTTAACAAAATTCGGGACATGCACATTACGCACAGTTTGCAACGCGACTGAGTCGCCTCGGGCTCAGGTACGCGATTTCGGGTACTATTTGTTGCCGCATTTGACAAGTACGCCGCGGTATCTAGTCGAGCGAGCGCGCGAGACCAATCATTCATCTAAGCCCGCGTGCTCACCCAAAAACTATGAGATTTGACATTTCGGAGACCTCACGCTACACTAGCGCTCTATGGCGAATTCATACGATAGCCCTCATTGCGCGGCTGCCGCGCCGTGGGGCTCGAGTCAGTCACTCAAGTCATGATTAGTCAGTTAGCGGTCAGTCTTTGTATGGGGCCAACCCCGACGTTTAGTCGGGGTTCGGACACGCGAAGTAGATGCATTTGCATAATCTAGTGTAATCTATATCTGTGGTTGCATCTCTAACGTTACCCGTAGTGACGCCAGCGCAGATCTTGTCGCTGGTGATGTAGCGGAGGAAGCTCGCGTCTGCGCCTCTCAGGCACTTCTCGATGCTGACGGAGGGAATCTCCAGGTAGTTGAGTACTGGCGACGGCTCCCCGTCCTCCGCTGTCAACCCCCACCCTAAAATCTGAAAAAATTGACCTGTTGTCACTGCCACGTGGAAATTTTTATTTTTTTAAAGAAACAGAGGGCCTACTCCGAAATTCGATAATCGAAGTTCGTATCGTACCGTCCCTTTCATCATCATCATCCCAGCCATATACGTCCACTGCTGGGCACAGGCCTCTTTCAGAACAAGCGGCTTGGGCCATAGTTCCCACGCGGGCCCAGTGCGGATTGGGAACTTCGCACGCACCATTAATCGCTTCGCTTTGTGCAGGTTTCCTCACGATGTTTTCCTTCACCGCAAAGCTCGTGTAAAATTCAAATGTAATTCCGCACATGAATTTCGAAAAACTCAGAGGTGCGAGCCGGGTTCGAACCCACGACCTCTGCTTGAGAGGCGATAGGTCAAACAATTAGGCCACCACGGCTTCCATTAGGCCACCACGGCTTCCATTAGGCCACCACGGCTTCCATTAGGCCACACGGCTTCCATTAGGCCACCACGGCTTCCATTAGGCCACCACGGCTTCCATTAGCCACCACGGCTTCCATTAGGCCACCACGGCTTCCATTAGGCCACCACGGCTTCTATATTAGGCCACCACGGCTTCCATTAGCCACCACGGCTTCCATTAGGCCACCACGGCTTCCATTAGGCTGTAGCAGAGTGGCATGCGTTGAGCAGATGAGCGGGAGCGTCAGCAGGCGAGAAAAATACAGCCAGGATATCACGACATCGCTTTATATATTAGGCAGATATTGAAGCTGGACAATACTGATTCGATTACACTTGATATGAGACGATGAAGTTCCACAAAACACTTATTAGACAAAGGACAAGTCGGTTTAACATGCTCACATCACGACGGAGGAAATGAACAGGAAAGAGTCATTTGACAATTATGACAGTATTGCCATAGCCTAAATCCATCAAAATTAAGACCATGACATACTCATGTGTTGCCATATTTAACCGCAATGCTATAAGGCTTAACATTCATTAACACTACCCCTTAAGCTCTTATAACATTGATAGAGTCAACCAATTAGTTAGACAAAGTAATAACAGAAGACACATACAACATGACATGCCTAAACACTTAACTAATTTTGACATAAAATCAAGTCACAACAATACATATAATATTCATGCCATCCAAAAATTTATGGTGCCTCATGGAACTTAAAGGTTTGGTCAATATATCAGCAACCATATTGTTAGTTGGCATGTATTTAATTTTAACAAAACCTTTCTGAATTAAATCTTTTACATAGTGGTACCTAAGGTCAATGTGCTTGGTTTTCTTGTGACAATATTCTTTTATTTCTAAGAGCTTGTGTGCACTCTGGTTATCATATATAATAATATATCAATATTATTAGCTAGAAATTCAGAGATAAAATTCTTAATAAAACACAACTCTTTACATATGTCACTGATAGCTATATACTCAGCCTCAGTGCTAGAGAGAGCCACACAGCGCTGTTTACGTGACTCCCAGCTGATGTTGTTCCTACCTAGCTTCACTATGTAGCCAGTGTATGACTTACGGTCTACACTGTCATTTGCCCAATCTGCATCTGCATAAGCGGTTATGTTAAAATCACGCGTTCTATAAAAACATAGACCATAATTCAACGTTCCCGCTAAGTACCGCAAAATGCGTTTAGCTGCTAACCAATGCGTATTATCAAAGTCATGATTAAATTGGCTTAACTGACTACATGCATATGCAATGTCGGGCCGAGTACAGATGGACAGGTACATTAAACAACCTAATAATTCTCTATACTTGTAAATCTTATCATCCAAACAATCCAACTCTGGTTTATGCAATTTAGAATTAATTACCATGGGCGTAGAGACACTTTTACAGTTCTCCATGCCAAAACGCCTTAACAATCTCTTTGTGTACTCTACCTGGTCCAACTTCAAAACGCCTTTAGCTCTATCACGAGTCACATTAATTCCTAAACAATTTCTTAAGGCTCCTAGATTTTTAATTTCAAAATTACATTTTAAAAGCTTAATTAATTCATTTTTAGTTTTCATGTCATTACTAAATATTAAATGGTCATCAACATATAGAGCAATTATTGTCAATAAATTATTATTCTTCTTGACATACACACAGGGTTCACATTTGTTTTGCATATAGCCATTATTTGTCAATAATTGATGTACTGTCTCATTCCACATCCTACTGGCTTGTTTAAGACCGTAAATGCTTTTGTGCAACAAACATATCTTACTGACATCATTTACAAAACCTACAGGCTGCTCCATATAAATAATTTCATTTAATTTACTGTTAGAAAAATGCTGTTGCAACATCCACATGATCAATATCCATATTCAAGTCATTGGCTAGGGAAACAAAATACGCATAGTGCTGTGGCGAACTACGGAGAAAAGTCTCATTGTAATCAATTCCTCTCTTTTGTGAGAAGCCACGAGCAACTAATCGCGCCTTAAATTTATCTTTACCTGACGTATCTTGTTTTACCTTGAAAACCCACTTACACTTGACGATATTAGCGTCCTTAGGGCGATCTACCAAAGACCACACTCCATTTTTAATGAGCGCGTCATACTCTTTTTGCATAGCACTATGCCATTCCTCACTACATGAAGATGACATAGCTTCATCATATGTAAGTGGTTCAGTCTCACACTGAGCCAACAAAGACATATCATAACTGTCATACCTTGAAGGGGCCTTGCAGCGAGTACTGCGGACGGGTCGTGGAGTGACAGTACCAGAAACATCTGGACGAGTCACAGGGATCATCACAGGAACATCTTGCCCTGGATGAGTCTCCGCCGGATATGACATGTCAGTCACAGGAACGTCTTGCCCTGGACGAGACAACACCGGATGTGACATGTCGGTCCCAGGAACATCTTGCCCTGGACGAGACACACCTCTTCCCCTTCACGAGACGCCACGTCCGCATCCGAGGCACTGCTACACTCTCGAGCATCATGCCGGGAACTCGTGCTAACATCCTCTTCATCACCTGTGCAGTACTCAGGATCTGACGATGCTGAAACCACAGACAAATCATTACAATTTGACTCTATATGCTCACTTATCCTAGGAGCCTCACTACTATTTAAATAATTCCTATTAGTAGTATCACAGTTATCTTTAAAATCATTTGTAAAAATAAAATTTGGTGTATAAGGTGTATAAGTATAATCATTAAAATTGTATAAAATATTTTTACTAAACTGTCCATTCATATCCTTTAAAAGGTTTCCTCTAAAAATACTACATTCCGTGAATAAATAATTTTTCTAGGTTCAGAAGGGTCTAGAAGCCTATATCCCTTGGAAGTGTCACTGTATCCTACAAAATACACATTTTAGATCTGGCATCCAACTTACAAATACGCCTCTGTTTTGGAATAAGTGTGTATGCAACACATCCAAACACACGAAGATTACTGAGATCTACAGGTGATCCAGTCCATACCTGCTCTGGAATAGACCCTGTCAAAGCTCTTGTGGGGGATCTGTTTTTAAGGTAAATAGCCGTCATTACCGCTTCCCCCCAGAATTCCTTGGCAAGACCTGATTCTAACAGGATACATCGTGCTTTATCTAATAAAATTCTATTTAAACGTTCTGAGAGGCCATTTTGTTGTGGACAGTAGGGTACTGTCGTTTGGTGAATAATACCTTGACTTTTTAAATAAGTACTAAATTTCTTATTACAATATTCACCACCGCCATCAGATCTTAGACACTTTATAGGCAAACCAGTTTGTTTTTCTACTAAAGCTTTAAAGTTAACAAAACAAGACATTACCTCAGATTTAAATTTCAGCAGGTAACCAAATGTTTTCCTCGAAAAGTCATCGGTGAATGTTACAAGGTATCTTGCTCCTCCCATACTGCTAGTAGACATAGGCCCACAAACATCAGAGTGTATGAGCTCCAGCGGTCGTGCAGCACGCTTTGCCTGCCGTTCGGGAAAAGCAGCCGCGGTTTGCTTCCCCTCCAGGCAGCGCACACACGCCGGTCCCTTCTCCAGATCATCCATCTGCACCAAAAGACCCCAATCCCGCAGAGCACACATACCTCCATAACTCAATGCCCAAGTCTCTTGTGCCAAACACCTGCTGGCACCACAGTAACCATTGCACTCTGATCCCTCTGCACTCCATCCTGCAGAGTGGCTGAAGAATGCTCCAAATGGACCTGCAAGACCTTATCACACACAACACCACCATTTAACTTATACACATTATTGACTTTTCTAGCAGAACCAATTATTTTACTTTCAAAGCTTATATTGCAACAATTTTTACTAAACAAAACTGTGAACCCTTCACTAGTGAGCTTGCTAACCGACAATAAGTTGGTTGAGAGATTAGGTACATACATGACATCAGACAATAAATGGCATTTGTTATTAAACACAATATTGATGTTACCTATACCTAGACAAGATAGTCTGTCACCATTTGCTATTGACACATCACCTAGACAACATTTAAAGTCTATGAAAAAGTCTTTGTTATTGCACATATGAGAAGTACATCCAGAGTCGACAATCCATTCCTTCTGTTGCACAGAAAAAACCTCGGCCGAAGGCTCCGAACAACAAAAACAGCATCTCGTCGCTCCGTCTGCTTCCTTTTCTTCATGGCAAAACAATTTATTTTCTTGTGTCCCGGTTTTTTGCAAAATTACAAATCACAGGCTTCCTTCCAGTAAGATATGCCATATTCGTAGCATCAACACAATCATTGTGGAGCTTACGATGTTCTTCTTGTAATAAGCGAGAGCGCACCACCTCACTTGATAATGTTGTATTGATGCATGCAGTTTCAATATTGGACACCAGCACATCATACTCCTGCGGCAATCCACTTAGCAAATTTCCGCAATCTCAGTGTCTTCTATGGTCTTTCCTATATCTGCCAGTTGCTGGACAAGGAGCATAACTTGGTTGATATAATCACCCATGCCAGAAAATTTCGAAAATTCAATTCGGTGAAGTTGCCGCATTAAAAGCACTCTTCTGTATAGCCCTTTATCCTCAAATATAGCCGAGAGACACCTCCAGGCATCTTTAGGCGTTAACGCATTGCGCACATATTGATATAGAGAAGTGTGCACCGAAAGGCATATGCGCGCGAGCGCCCTTTGACCTCGTACGGCGTCCGCATCCTCTCCCTCAACACAACTCCACAAGCCTTCCAATGTCAATATCATCCGCATACCAAATTTCCATGCGTTATAATTCTGAACGCCAGTAAGCTTCTCAATCGTGTTAGTGCCACCATTAAGCATAGGCGGCATGCTTGGCACATGCCCGTCTTGTAGGTTATCCGGCATCGTGTCACCAAAACCAAACTGAGCACTCACCCGCTAATTATTTCCTGAGCCGCTTCTTTAGATGTTCTTCAGGGACTTGCGATTACTATGTCTGAGCCCGTAACCTGTAGCAGAGTGGCATGCGTTGAGCAGATGAGCGGGGAGCGTCAGCAGGCGAGAAATAATACAGCCAGGATATCACGACATCGCTTTATATATTAGGCAGATATTGAAGCTGGACAATACTGATTCGATTACACTTGATATGAGACGATGAAGTTCCACAAAACACTTATTAGACAAAGGACAAGTCGGTTTAACATGCTCACATCACGGACGGAGGAAATGAACAGGAAAAGAGTCATTTGACAATTATGACAGTATTGCCATAGCCTAAATCCATCAAAATTAAGACCATGACATACTCATGTGTTGCCATATTTAACCGCAATGCTATAAGGCTTAACATACATTAACATAGGCCACCACGGCTTCCATTAGGCCACCACGGCTTCCATTAGGCCACCACGGCTTCCATTAGGCCACCACGGCTTCCATTAGGCCACCACGGCTTCCATTAGGCCACCACGGCTTCCATTAGGCCACCACGGCTTCCATTAGGCCACCACGGCTTCCATTAGGCCACCACGGCTTCCATTAGGCCACCACGGCTTCCATTAGGCCACCACGGCTTCCATTAGGCCACCACGGCTTCCATTAGGCCACCACGGCTTCCATTAGGCCACCACGGCTTCCATTAGGCCACCATGGCTTCCATTAGGCACCACGGCTTCCATTAGGCCACCACGGCTTCCATTAGGCCACCACGGCTTCCATTAGGCCACCACGGCTTCCATTAGGCCACCACGGCTTCCATTAGGCCACCACGGCTTCCATTAGGCCACCACGGCTTCCATTAGGCCACCACGGCTTCCATTAGGCCACCACGGCTTCCATTAGGCCACCACTCCCTTTCACTCTCGTATTAAATAATATAATCGTCAGAAGTAGCCCTGCAGGTCCCATACTACGAAGTATCTCGTATCTCGCCGTCCCGCTGAAGCTAATATTATGTAATACGAGAGTGAGCGAGACGGTACGATACGAACTTCGATTTTAGAATTTAGTAATAGCTCCCCTGGTATTCTAACCCTACGGCCGTTTACTGTAACCCATTAATATTATAAATGCGAAAGCTTGTAAGTCTGTTAATTTGTTGGTTACCTTATCTCGTCTAAACCGCTAAATTTATATGAAATTCAGAAAACTGCCTAGTTCCCGCGGGATGCGATAAACGAATTCTACGCGGACGGAGTCGCGGGCAACAGCTAGTGTGTAAATCAGGGCTTTAAATACCGTTAAAAAGTGGTAACGTTACCAACTGTCAAACCGATTTAACGTTAAATGATAATTAACGTTAAACGATTTACCGTTACTTATACAACTTTTACCGGTAAAAAAAGGTAACGTTATCAGCTATTCATTAAATTAACGTTAATTCAAAAGTATCGTTAAATCATTTTAACGGTATTTATATTACTATTTACCGGTAAGCTTGGGTAACGTTAAATTTAGATTATCCTCATTTATCGAGCGAGTATGCACGCGCTAAATTGGCAACACTCGGTAGCATAGCAAAAATTACCGATAGTGTTACTTCGGTATCGTTATAATAATTGTACGCCAGTCTGTTGGCATAATGTGGCGATCTTATGACTGTATAACTCTAAGACCTTGATTGAAACCCACTATTAACAAATAAAATATTTCATTTCATTTAATGTGAATTAGGTAACGTTAACAAGCCCTACAATGTAAAGTAAATTTACCGGTAAAAATAACGGTAATTAAGTAACGTTAAATAATGTTAAGTTATCAATTAACGTTAAATTTTAATACCGGTACTAGGTATTTTTATGATTTTTACCGTTATTTAACGTTACTTATAGTGTGAATTTGGTAACGTTAACAAGCCCTGGTGTAAATAAATCTTTCTCTCTCTTACTCTCACGTTCAAACTCTCTCTCATATGGCGACGGACATACCGTTCCCGTATTTCCCTCTGTCAGCTGTTCGTTGTCAAATTTTTCATCAAAGTTGACGCATGCTGGCCTTACGGCGTGGGTGACCATTAACTCTTGGGTCAGCAACACCACAGCGATGTCCTCCTGGTAGTTGGTATCAGAGTCCCGGTAGCGGATTGGTATGGCGATAGCTGCTACCTATAACATGAAAATAATTCGTCATCATCTTGGCCTATACAGCGTGGCTCATTTATAGATCGGTCAGTATGGGAAAGTCTGATACTATAAGACATACGAAGATCTTTTCTTAGGATAGGAACCATGTCATCGATTTTAGTAACAAGAAAGACAGCGTTCATACATTAAAAAAACACTTGTACTCAGTTCGGGAATCAAACCCGGTCGTTTTGAAAAATAAAACGTACTTACATTATTTCTATTTGGATATCGGTAGTGTAGGTGTAGGTCATAAGCAATAAATGTTACTATGAAATGCGCTAGGTATCTAGAATGAATAAAATGATTTTTCAAAACGTCCGGGTTCGATTCCCGAGCTGAGTACAGTTTTTTTTAATGTAGTTTTTCTTGTTATTAAAATCGATAACATGATTCCTAGGAACAGATCTTCGTATGTCTTATGGTTTCATACTTTCCCATACTGACTGATCTAAATGAGCCACCCTGTAGGCGTGGCGGCAGTGCCGGTTTACCACTTCCAGCGTCCTGGGCGAGATTTCCACGGCGCCCCCAACTTTTGGGAACTTTCTAGAAGGTATAGCAGGCTTCAGGCGCCCCTTTAAGTCGGCGCCCTGGACGATCGCCCCACCGCGCCCTACACTGCGTGGCGGCCATTTTGAGCCGGCCGTATCGGAATGATTTTGTCGGAAATATTCGATGGGTCCTACGTATAAGGGCTTAAGTGTAAAATCGTTACTTTACAGGCTTTCAAAGTCAAAAACTGTCGTAACTCAGAGATGGTGTATCCGAGACTTCTAAAATTTGCCACACTAGCTAATAGTACTCTGTCCTTCAATCACAAAGAATAAATTTTAATAAAGTATTTCTTCATTAAAAGTTATTGTACATACGCCCATATACGTGAATTTCCGGGAAATAAACTTGTGTACAAAAAGACAGTAAAAAGATCTATGTGGTACTTTGGGTCATATACGCGTACAACCTTAAAATCTTTGGTAAAAATACGTTACCCATGATACCTACTTGGGGAAATAAAAAAAAGGAATACAATCACATTATGATGTAGCATTGAAGTAGCCGCGTTCCGCTTGGAGTACAAGTTCCTAAAAATGGCAGTTATGCCCACAGATTAAAAAAAAAACACCCGGGATTTACCGCGTAAAAGTATCAAACGTACGTTTAGCCCATTACAAAGCCAAAAATTACATCTCATCATCATCATCATCATCATCATCATCAGCCCGAAGACGTCCACTGCTGGACAAAGGCCTCCCCCTTAGAACGCCACAATGAACGACAACTTGCCGCTTGCATCCACCGGTTTCCCGCTACTCTCACGATGTCGTCAGTCCACCTGGTGGGAGGCCTGCCAACGCTTCGTCTTCCGGTTCGTGGTCGCCACTCGAGGACTTTTCTCCCCCAACGGTTATCTGTTCTTCGAGCGATGTGGCCTGCCCATTGCCACTTCAACTTGCATATTTTTCCAGCTATGTCAGTGACTTTAGTTCTTCGACGAATTTCCGTATTCCGGATTCTATCGCGCAAAGAAACTCCAAGCATAGCTCTAGTTACATCTAGTTTGGCCGTTTTACTTCAATGATAACTCAAAAAATAATTGAATAACAATGTTTTTTTAATCCACTATCTAAATATATATAGACCTATAACGCACAAAACCATTACATTTGAAATTTACCATGAGCTTTGCGGTGAAGGAAAAATCGTGAGGAAACCTGCACAAACCTGCGAAGCGATTCAATGGTGCGTGCGAAGTTCCCAATCCGCACTGGGCCCGCGTGGGAACTATGGCCCAAGCCCTCTTGATCTGAGAGGAGGCCTGTGCCCAGCAGTGGGACGTATATAGGCTGAGATGATGAGATGATGAACGCACAAAACCCAAAATTGAAAAAAAAAACACTTCGGCCCTTATACATAGGACCCATCGATATGTGAAAACAGCAATTGGTGTCGGCTATCGGGTGTCGTCCATCGTCCTCCGATACCGATATCGGATCGGATAATGTGAAAACGATCTTAGTTGATCGAGACGCATCATTTTAGCTTAGACAAGCTTTACGTCTGCGTTTTTATTTTTAATCTGAATAAATTTAAAAGTCACCGACAACAACAAGGGTCACCGACATGGCCAGGCGAATTAGCTCGTTGAAGTGGCAATGGGCAGGCCATATAGCACGGAGAACAGATGGCCGTAGGGGGCCTAAAAGTTCTCGAGTGGAGTTCGCGGATTGGCAAGCACAGCGTAGGACGTCCACCTACGAGATGGATGGTTAAAGCCGCGGGTTCACGGTGGACGCTTTCAACCGAAGTTACTGGAGGTCTATGGGGGAGGCCTATGTCCAACAGTGACGTCCTATGGCTGCAGCGATGACCAAAGACATGGACATACATACCCACATATATACAACATAAGCGGCTGAAAAGACAAAAATATCCAAATACAGGGGTCTAGGCACCGAATATGACTATGTCCCATTCGGTGTCGAGACCCTTGGTCCGTGGGGTCCTAGCGCCTTAAAACTTTTTAAAGAAATTTCGAAAAGATTAGTAGACGTCACAGGTGACCGAAGAGCTGGCAGTTTCCTCGGGAAAAGAATTAGCCTAGCTATTCAAAGAGGAAACGCTGCCAGCATCTTCGGGACCCTGCCTAAGGGGTACTCTTTATGTAATTTGTTTTAGTTTTAGGTTCTATTTTATGTAGGTACTTAAGTTTGTTAGTAATAAGTTTATGTTTTTAAGTACATAATAATATATCTATATCTATACATACGCTCGAAAGCCATAGCTCTCCTTCGGGCTGTCGGGTAAAAACTAAACTCACATCTGATTTCTGGCTGGAGCTGTCATGGGGGTCGTTCCAAGGTCTGTAGCGCTTGCCAGCACCGACGGCAAACTTCCGCGCCGGTAATGGTGCGTCGGCCGCCTTGTTCCAGAAACAATGTGCCGCTGAAATACCATTGCAGTGGTAAAAAGTTTTTGGTAAAAAACATTTTTAATACAAGCTTTTTTAGCTGACTGTACTTTTTGTCGACTTTACTTGCATTGTCAGTCAAACTACATTGCATGGTTAAATATTTGAATATCGAAAATTAAAATACCTATACGGATAAAATGTCGATGTTCAAAATATCGATTGTAACACAATATCGAAAGTTGTTATAACCTATGGTCAAAATGTCCAAGATTGAAATGTCGATTGATTAAAATATCGAATGAGTAAAAATATCGATAGCCCAATATTATCTAAGTTGTAAATGTCAACATATTTGAATGTCGAAAATTAAAATATCGTACATACAAATCTGCTATATTTATTGCTCCTTTCTCTTAATATCCACTATTGGTTAAAGTTTCATATCTAAGCATTGCTGTTTTCGTCCCTCCTCCTATTCCAATTTTTCATTCCTCCGCCATTTTTTTTTTCGCAGACGCCATATTGAAATATTATATATGCCTATGACACTCCGACTGTTATGACAAATCCAATGATACCTCATTTTATGATTGGTTTTTTGGAGTCTCTTTGTATTTTTATTTCAACTCCAAATTTGTTACTTTTACGGGTATCCCGTGAAACCATATCGAAAATACAAACTGAGACATGGATGCACAGAAAAACCAGAAAAAGAGACCAGCACTGGGAATCGAACCCAGGTCCTCAGCAGGTCAGCAGGTTGCTGAGGACCTGGGTTCGATTCCCAGTGCTGGTCTCTTTTTCTGGTTTTTCTGTGCATACATGTCTCAGTTTGTATTTTAGATACTTTATATGTTAAAATCCGTCCAGCCGTTTAGGCTGCAGCGAGGACCAAAGAAATGGACATACATACCTACATACATACATATGCTCGATAAACATAAATAAACCCTACCCCCTCCCTGCCTTTTGGGCAGTCGGGTAATGTTTATTTTTGAATTTTTAGTTTGTTCGATTCTCGAGTGAGACAAGCAAAGTTTAGAAGATATTTGATTGCAGTTTCGTTTCATTTAATAATAAAGGAATGTTTCCTTTCAGCACAATTAACTAACTAAAGGATTTAAGGTTGTTGGCCTCCAGGGCCCAAAGATTTTTCCACCCTGTATATAAAAGCTTGTATTGAAAAAAAAAATACAAAACTTATTTAAATGAACTAAAATAATTACCAACTGCTCACCCGCGATCTTATGATAGCTACGTTTATGCAAGAAATGTGTGTTCATGCAATTTCTCCACCTTCACACTGTAAGAACACACACAAATGGCACAAACCCATCTGACACCACCACCACACTATACTGACGCGTTTTGAACTCAACCAGAGCTCATCTTCAGAGCAACACAACCGTTCACCATGCTACCAGATGTTTCATTGATTTGGACCTTCACATAGTAACGCCTGTTCAATAAATTATTTATCATTTGTCACTTACCAGAAATTACAGTTTTTGTGGTCACCAGGGTCCCGCCGCAAATTTGCATGAAGGGTGTATACACCTTGCTGTATATGCCAACGTGCCATATCATCTGTACTGATGTCAAAGCCGTGGGTTCATTTACTACAGTCTAGAGATTGCAATCCGGATAATCCGAAGTTCGAAAATCCGGATTTTTTAGCATTTTAAGCGTGAATTTTAAATCCGGATTTTCGATTCAAAAATCCGGATAATCGGATTTTTTTATTTAATTTTTTTTTTATGTTTGTTACCTCAGAACTCCGTCATTTATTTCGTTCGTTTCGTTATTTTAATTCGTTCGTCTAGGAATGCTTTCAATTAGGTCCCATAAGCACCAAATCAGAATCTGATGATTGGATCCTAGGGAAATCGAGGGAACTCTTCAAATATTGTAGGAACGCCAATGGTAATTTTGATATACTCGTATTTAGGAATAACTCGTGCATTTGCTCTTGAAAAACATCATTTGGTGAAGTGTAACTGATGAAGAAGACCAAATTTGACCAATGGAGCGACTACTCAATAACAAATACTTCATGGGTTGAATTTCAAATACTTTAACGCAGTTCAAGTTGCTAAGCAATTTAAGCTCATCGTAATTCATATGGTGAAATGCAACGGGTGATGTGATGAAGCACCAACCAGGACTCCTCAATAATGAATTCTCTGCATCGGAAAAAACAATTTTTCGTAAAAGGTGACGAGCAGTTGACATTAAACTATTGTATCTTAGATCTTTTACACTAAAAAGCATGTTTTTTTTTAATATAACCGATTAGATAAAACTATGAAAATATTTTTCTACCAGTCTGAAGTCGGTGCCTCAGCACGTGCCCGCAGGAGTGATTCCTGCCATTGTCTTGCGGTCATGTGCGCCTGAGTTGTCCCCTGTTAAGACTCGTCTCTGAATCTTGGAAGATTGCCAATGTCCAACCTGTCCCTAAGAAAGGGTGTCGCGCCGACCCTGCCAACTACCGACCTATCGCAATCACCTCCATACTCTGTAAGATTATGGAGCGTGTTTTAAACAACCGTCTCCTTGTATACCTGGAAAACAACGACCTCCTCAGTGACCATCAATTCGGGTTTCGTCGAGGCCGGTCTACTGGGGATCTTCTTGTGTATGCTACTCACCTCTGGAGCGAAGCCATTGAGAGACATGGTGAGGCTCTTGCCGTGTCTCTTGGTATCTCTAAGGCTTTCGACAAGGTCTGGCACGCAAGTCTCATTGGCAAGCTTCCGGCATACGGTATTGCTCCTGGGCTTTGCACCTGGATAGAAGATGTCCTGAGGAACAGATCGATTCGGGATGTCGTTAGTGGCTCCTCGTCCGTACTCCTTGGTATTAATGCCAGTGTCCTTCAGGGGTCTGTGCTCTTCGAGACCCTTTTTTTGCTGAACATCAACGACCTGCTGGTAACACCCGGTATCTTTGGGTATGCAGATGACAGCACACTGCACAGTCTCGGTGAGATACTTGTCCGATGCGAAGTCTGAATCAAAGGTCTGATGTTTCAGGGAGTCGATGATCGAGGCGGTGAACATGACCTTGAAGGCTGTTTCCCAATGGGGTGATGCCAATTAGGTCGAGGGGTTGCCTCAAAAACACAGGCTAGTCTTCTTTCGGCGAAACGGAGTCCATTCCAACTGACTCCGACTTTCCGGAATGTCCCCGCTCCGATTAACGACCGTCTTGAGCTCTTAGGGCTCTCATCCAATCTAAATTTCGGTCGCTACATCGAGTCCATGGCAAAGACTGCTGCCAAAAACTGGGTATGCTCTCCAGGGTGAGACGGTACTTCACCTCGGAGCAGCTCTTAAATCTTTACAGAGCTCAAGTTCGCTCTTGCATAGAATACTGTTCCCATCTCTGGGATGGGTCTGCTAGATATCTGCTGCATGCTTTGGACTCGTTGGAGCGTCGAGCGAAGAGGATCATAGGCAGTGGGGGCAAACCTTCTGAGCCTCGAACACCGTAGACGAGTGGCCTGCCTTTCGGTTTTTTATCGGTTACATTTCGGTGAGTGTGCGGGCGGAGGTTTTACATAACCTGATACCCCCTTCCGCTTTTCGTCACCGAACGACTAGGCACGGCGAGCAGTTTCACCCTTATGTTGTAGACATTCCTCAATTACGCACAAAGCGGTTTGCCTCTTCTTTCATTATGCGGACGGCGACGTGGAACTCTCTGCCGAGGTCGGTTTTTCCGGAACGCTATAATCTGGACATCTTTAAGGTCTAAGTGAACATACACCTTCTAGGCAAACGTGTACCATCTTAGGCCTCATCTTCGCCTTCCATCAAGCGAGATTGAGGCCAAACAAACGTAAGCCTATTTTTTATAAAAAAAAGGTGAGGTATACGGTTTTAGGTCCACTCCTGTTGCCTCGTGCTGAGACACCGACTTCAGACTGGTAGAAAATTATTTTAGTGGTTTTTTTTCTAGTCGGTTCTATTTTTTGTTGAAATTTTTGTTTGTTGGTTGTTATTGGATTATTGTCTTATTTTTAATCAAGAAGCCTTAAATTTTGAAATTCTTTCATTTTTAACAAACACAGGCCAAGACCAGTAATAAAACAAACTTATTTTACTAGTATAGCAACTATAGAAGTGCTAAACCTTTTTTAAAACTAAATATTTACACCTGTATTAAATTAAATAAATTTGTATAGAAAAATCCGGATTTAATCCGGAATCCGGATTTAAGTTGTAGGAAATCCGAAAATCCGGATTTTCCAAAATACGTCCGGATTTGCAATCCTACTACAGTCGTATTTGAAACCGTATCCAACTTTACATAAATCGGCTTTGCTCCAATCATAGCAGCTGGATAATATTTATGAGATTCAGAATCAGAATCAGCATCGGAATAAGTATTATCCATCTTAATATCTTCAATCTTAAATGTTTTGTTTACCCCAGCGTCAGAGGTATCGTTCGACATTCCTAGCTGTCCGGATACAGTTTCTGCAAATCCATAATACTTAATAATAATTATTATTTATTAAAATTGGATGAGTAGGTATACCACGCGCCATATAAATCTGCCTAAAAGTTCATTACTTAATACTCAATTTTGACGCATTTTTGAGATAGGTGCATTTTTTATGCGACGTCTTTAGGTTACTCCCGGATCGGTATAGCGCCTATTCAATTATTGGAATTATAACTTTATAGTTTTTGTGGTACTAGTCGTGGCAATGAACTTTTAGGCAAAGTTAGGCGGCGGAAGGTATATTTATCTATAGTCATGTCTATATAGATGCTACGATGGAGCATAAGTACATTAATATACTCAGCGGCACAAAATTTGGCCCACTCTACGGGTACGTATTATAATGTATAAAATCAAAATCTATAACTTTACAATATATATGTTCAAAATATATAAGATCAAA
The DNA here is from genome assembly GCF_025370935.1 of Choristoneura fumiferana. Lineage (NCBI taxonomy): Eukaryota > Metazoa > Arthropoda > Insecta > Lepidoptera > Tortricidae > Choristoneura > Choristoneura fumiferana. The sequence continues at coordinate 3,918,458 of NC_133497.1, read as the reverse complement.
AAATATAATGGTTAAAATCAATAACAATCAAAATTTATAAAGCACGTTTTTCATAATGGTCGAAATACATACAGTTAAAATGACTAAGTTCACAATCTATATGTTCAAAATATATACAATCTGAATATATAACAGTTGAAAGAAATAACAATTAAAATACTTAAAGTACGTTTTTCATACTGGTTAAAATGCATACGGTCAAAATACATACAATAAAAATGCCCATGTTCATCATCATATCCAGTCTATTTACGTCGTACTAATGTATAAGTCCACAATTTATATTTTTGAGGGAGGGTAGTATTGATAGTCAGTAAGTGGGTAGAGACATTCTTTGGTCGATCGAATGAGTCTGTATTGCAGTATGATTGCTGGTGCAGTGTGCTTTGTAATTGTTGATTAACAATGTCAGAAGATAGTATACAGTTATTTAAAACACAAAAACGAATTCTTAAAATGAATCTTTAGTTCATCGGTGGGTCGCTAAACAATTTTTATACAAATCTATTCGGCTTTTTGACCTTAATCCAACCTTCTTTCTTAGTGGCAGTTATCCTGGCTGCTATATAAAAAAAACTAACATCGAAGGCTAAAGCGGAGCGTAGGTAGATATACTTATATGTGGTCAAATCAGAACGCACCTACGGAGGGAAAAAAGTTCACACTGACAATATTACGAATTCTAGTAATAATTATTTTAACTTTAAGTAGGTTTAGCTACTTGCATAATGAAATGTAAAAAGTACTGTCTAACCCACTAATTATCAACATCCAACCAAACCCTGGATCTAGAAAGCTGAACTTGGACTTCGGAATTCCCTCTTTTTATGAAGACAAGAACTTGGATGTATTTTGAGATATTTCCATGGGATGAGAATTCTGCGATTTAGAAAAAGCCACTGGCATAAGCTAGCTAGCATAACCTGAAACTGATTTATAAGTGTTCAATTTATTTACTTCCATCTAAGTACTACTATTTTTTCTCGCTCTCGTGAGGAAAAATTGTGTGTTCCGCTCGGCTGTAAAGTTGTTTAGCATCTCGTGCCTTTGAAACCCTCGACTACGCGCAGGATTCTTCTTATCTTAGAATCTTTCGCTTGCTCGGGTTTCAATATTAGCACTCGTGCCAAACAGTTACTTCCCCCAGCCTTGCATAACAAATAACTATTGATATGTGCGAGCGAGCGAAGCGAGCGAGCAAGACGGTTCAGAGCAAAAGCAACTCGGGTAGGTTAGGTTGGGTTCGATGTTAGGTTTTTTTTTATAGCAGCCCGGATAATATTAGTTCACAAATAATCCTTGCTGTTGGATTTTTGCCAGGTGTTTATACTTTTCGATCATTATCCTCGATGTTTGTATAAAAATTGTTTATTATGAATTTTAATTATTATGCTGCATG